>NC_045734.1:23071755-23076920 GCF_008692095.1 Etheostoma spectabile | reverse complement strand
CAACAGGGCAATTCAAAGTGCTTTACATAACAAATTTAAGGAGCAAAAACCAAATTATAGCAGATCAAATATGAGATTTTAGGACAATGAATTCTGGGACAATGTATGAGCCGCTGCTCTATCCATGTAATCCACCCACAATCCTTGCTTTTCCCATGCGTGTAACTTTTTAATTCTCTTTAGATTAGATTAGATTCAACTTTATTGTCATTACACAGGTACAGGTACCAGGCAACAAAATGCAGTTTAGGTCTAACCAGAAGTGCAATAGCAGTAGGTGCAGGATATACTATGGTTTCATAAGTGCAGGACATGGATATGTACTGAATAAATATAGAAATGAATACTATTATAAACAGAATTCTACAGATAGATTTGTCTTATGAATATAATATATAGATAACAAGTATTGTGAACAAGATTTACAGCTGGATATGTACTGAATATAATATACAGGGGGATATTACTATAAATAGAATTTTTACAGGTGAATATGTACTATGAATATATATACAGATTGTATTTACTCCAGGATTTTTAAAGCAAATATTATAGACCAACATGTCTAACCATGTCTAACCATGTCTAGCCATTGGCTAACCAAACATGTATCCACCGCTAACTTGTTTTTGTTTTTTTTACTAATGAATTGTCCCGTTTTTGTTTTGTTTTTTGTTTTTCTCCTCTTTTTTCTATTTGTTTCTTCTTGATTTTATATACTAAATGCTACTATCCTATGTCTTTTTTACTGTAACTCTAATCTGCCTATTGGACTGCAGATGGAAATTAGCCCTTGGGCTACAATCTGGCTCATTTACGTGTACTGTTGTGCAGGTTCATCAATGTGCATTGTCCTGAATTAATTAATTAATAAAAAAATAAATAAATAAATAAATAGCCCAGCACACATACACATGGGGCTGATATCAATATCAACATTTAAAACGGTTAGCACTGTTCCCCTCCCTCTCTACCGAGCTGATGTGTGGTGAGCGTCTGGTGTCGTAAGGCTACCGTGCATCACCCAGGTGTGTGCTACACATTGGTGGTGTTAGAGAGTAGTCCTCCCCCCTGAAGCGCTTTGGGTGTCTATGATACAGCGCTATGTAAATGTAATAAATTATTATTAAAAAAAGTCATTGATCTAATGGCTCATAGTATTTATATTTATAGTATACAGCAAATTATTATTATTTTTATAATCAGAAATTACCTATTTGTAGTGCCAGTAGAACGATAAAGAAATTTGATGATGTCACCTTCCACAGTAATTGTGATCAACATTTTATCATTTTATTGACTTGAACATCCAAATCGACAAAATTTGGCCTTTTGCAAGAATTACCCTGACAAACTAGCGCCTTTTAGGTGAATTTGTGGCACTCACCAATTTTCTTGTGCTTAAGACTTTTTTCTTAGGTACAAACAAAATTCAGAAGTTCGTGTACAGACAGTCAGACTCTCTCGACGAGAGAAAAACAAACTCATTTCACTTTAACAATGCCTTCAGGCGTGCCCCGGGAGTTCACCAGGTGCTGCGGGCCTCCCTTTTTCTTTCCCCTTTCCTCTCTGTCACTGTCTCACTAAAAGAAACATTACTTTTACTCTTCTGTGTCACGAGCAGAGCCAAACAAGTAGCCTTTGATAGCAATTTCAGAGATGTTGATTGTGCTAATGATGAAAATCTCATGAATGCGCACTTCCTCGTGAACTGGCAATTTACAACATTGTGCAGTTAAGACAGTTTTGCCAATCTGATTTTAAACTATCACACAACAAAGTAGACAAGTTGAGGAATTAGTTTCTACATATTGGAATTTCACGATTGTTGTTCTATTCTACTCATATGTATATATGATACCTAGTGCATGTCTGTCCATCCTGGAAGAGGGATCCCTCGTCTGCCGCCCTTCTTTTTGTCCAATAAACGGGTTATTATTTGTGGCTTTGTTTTTCTCCATCTGTCTTAGCGAACTAACATACAAACCAAAAACTCATTTATAACTTATAACGGTCATTTATGACACTGTATGCACATTGTGACTGATCTGCTTCAACCACCTAATGGGCCAATCAGCTCCTTCAACTACTGAGCGGCGGTGATATGTGTCAGCTGGCTGCTGGCTCCACCACCAGGAACTAAACTCCCTAATAGCCTTTAGAGGAACTTAGTCAACGCTTAGCTGCTAGGTCAAAGTTCTGAAGCAAATCCAACTGCAATGAAGCATATTCAACCACTGCTGCTGCTGCTGTAGTAGTGCTTGGATATCTGCAGCCTTGTTCTGAAATCTATTTCCCAAGAGAAAGCGGGTGAAATATTTCACATTTTACACTAAGTATGTCAACTTGTGTGAGAACCCCCATCATAGGCCAAAATGCTGTATGTGATGTCACTGAGGAACGCGTGTAAGCAAACAGGGTGGTGTTTTTAAAGCTGTGAGCAAAGATCCCAACATGTAACCTCCAGTGCATGAAACGCAAGCAAATAGACGCCTGCGTTTTTTTTTGGGGATCTGTACGCAGTCTGCACAGACATCCCGTGCTGCGCTCCCGAGAGGCCTTCCACCTCTTCACACACAACACACACACACACACACACACACACACACACAAGCAAACCAACACACTTGTTGTGAGTCCTCTCACAACTCATTCCCTCACACACACCAACAACAGATACTCATTCTACACACATACTCACTCCTCCCCACACCCACTTGCCCCAAAACTCAAAGCCCATACGGGCACATGCACACACAAACAACTCACACATACGCACACACTTTCCCCACAGTGAGGGGTTGAGGGCACACTGGGGGAAGTCAGGCAGCAACGCAGCCCACTTGCCTGTTGCTAGGAAACGCAGGGTAGCCAGCAGAAGCTGAGGTGATATTTTAACCTTCATTTCATTGTCGGTAGGCTTGAAGGCCGAGAAATCCTGCTTCCTTTCCCGATGGGTGATTTTCTTCTTCGTCTTGTTGTCAGCTGAGGAGGGAAAATGAAAAGTCGAGCGTAAGACACAATGCAACAGTAAAAGGTCGATCCACGCCACTCCACAGATAGTAAGCTCGTCCTCCGGGGTCATAGGGTGACTAAACTTAAGTTACCCAAAGCTTATTGCTTTTTCCGGAAATGTAGCAGTGGTGTTCTTCTCAGAACTAAAAGAGAGCTATAGGGGGCTACATTGTTAGCTTACCGCATTCTTAGAATTTCTTAAAGCCATATGTATCAGGGCAACAAATAGACTGGCACGTACTCCATGTCTGCAGACATTTACCATATAGCAGTATAGTCAGCTCACGGTTTGATATGGTACACCGTATTAAGTAGTTAATAAATAAGTAAATTAAAATAAAGGAATTCCCTGGGAAATTATGTTAAAATACTTTGACCATTGTTCCTCGTTTAGGTTTAGGTGCCCACACAAATAAGAGAATCTAATCTAATCTTAAATGACAAAAATAAAGCAATTCGTTATCTACATAGAACTGAGGAGTACTATTCCCTAAAACACCTCAGCTGCCCACAAACCTTAATTTAAACATTCTCACACAAACTGATTTTCCATGTTTGGATTGGGATGAAAGCATTTTTAAAGTTGATATGATCTTTTTTTTTTTTTTTTTTAGCATTGATCTACATGTGATGGGAAAGGTTCTTCCTTGTTTTAGCGTCTTTCACCTCATTGTTTTTTCCTGTTGCAACTGTATTGTTTTGGTTCACTCTCTGCAATCTCATCATCGTTGTTTCCAGATGCAGCAGGCAGCTGTTTTCAACAACAAATCTATGAACACCAACAGTACACTACCTGCTCAGTGCCAAACGGCAAAGAGTTAAAGTTGCTAGCTGGTGAACATTTATTAGCTAAAAAGACAGATATTTTCTCAAGAGTTGGTGGAGGGCAGACCAGAGTTACAAAAAGAGATAATGTTGGATAACATTTGTCAGGACACAAACACAACTCCAAATCAATGCTAATTTCTGACAGTTCAATGTTAACTGAGGACAGTCTAAAGCTTTAGTGCGTAACTTTTGGATATTAATGAACGTCCGTTACATTCAAGCCATTGCCAATTGAGTTGCTATAAAACTAATTAAGAGTATCACCCCCACACAACGCTCTCTGTATTTCTCATTATGGCTATGTTCAGAAGATTGTGTCCTCCTCGGCTACTAGTAACTGTGTGGAGGAGGGGTGGGGGTGGTGGGCGATCACGGAAGACTTAAATCATGTGGATGCGCCGGCAGTTTTGTTGTCACTTCTTAGAATTCCTCATGGGCGAGACAGAAACAACGCACTATAGCTTTAAAGTAACATTGTTTGTTTTTTGCAACTGTTGTAAAGTCAAGGTTGATGTAAATCATGTTTTGCCAGTTGCTATGGCTAATGCATTAGCAATCAGTTTCTGTTTACACCTCCAGCAGACATGCAGTAACACCAACATTAATTTGCTAAATGCTCCATTATGTTCACCAGCTAGTTGCGCCCTGCGTCTGACTGCTGTTTGGTTCTGAGCAGGTAGTGCAGTGTGGAAACTGTGTCTATGAAAACCAAAATAAAGCCCTGAAAGAAGCTAAAACTCTCCATAAAACAGAGAGAAACTACAGGATCAGGTGACAATTATCTGTGGGTTCATCACTACAAACCACAACTGTCACATTACATGTAGTCATTGAAATCAATTTAAAGTTCCTCAACGCCTTTTGTCCCATTTTTGTATTATGATATAGTGCCATGGGCATAAAACATTAGTCAAAGCCTAGCAATGCTGTGTTTATTTGAAAGCCCCTGCAAATAAATGAAAAAATGCATATTTAGATATATTTGCTGCATGAGTTAGAACAACATTAAGTTGGATTCAATGGACACAGTTTAATAGCCAACCGCTGGGCTTAGACTTTAGACTGATGCTCTTACTGTGACAGGCTGAAGATACCTTGAGTTCTTACAGTCTAAGGAGGTATGAGCTTCGAGAAGGGGAACCTACTGTATAAGTCAGTCTCGTCCAGGATCTCTGACTTGATGATTTCTTCAATAACGTCCTCCAGGGTGACAATACCCAGAACTTCATAGAAAGGGTCTCCCTCACCCTCATTGTTCACCCTCTGAACTATGGCCAGGTGGGATTTTCCTAGCAAACACACACACACACACACACACACAC
>NC_045734.1:23066780-23071745 GCF_008692095.1 Etheostoma spectabile | reverse complement strand
ACACACACACACACACACACACATATACACAGATACACAAAAAGGTTATAATGTTAGGGCCATGTAATGATAAAGGGAGTTATAGGTCAGGCAGTGATAGAGGTGAAACGGAGCAAACTAGCAGAGACAAACATTGCTATTTCCACTTTGGTCCAATTGATCATGTAGCAATTTCACATGTATAATAGATACACGTGGTATACATGGTATTTTACACTTTTAAAAAGGAACAATAAATCACTCATGTCAGATAGTGTTGTGAATGTCATAATACTGAGGCTTCAGTGTTGCAGCAGTCTGACCAGAACTTTGACCAGTCCAGATCAGTGACACCAAGAGATCTGAAGGACTAACTGTTATCCTTATCAGTTAAATGACCAAGGATGCAGGGCAATGGTAGTCCAAGTGTTAACATTGCCAGCAGGAACCCAAACAGCCAGACAGACAGTCCAACATTTCATCATGAGTCCCCTTAGCCCTCCCTCCCTCCACATCTGTGTTCCCAGGACCCTCCCGTGAGCTGTACCAACGGAAAAAAATAGAAAAGAAGCAAACTGCAGTGTATGCAGAGAATACTGTCAAGCAAAATGCTAAACAAATTCTTTGCCTTTTCTCAGCTTGTGATCATTTAAAAGGAATTTTCCAGAGGCCCAGGCTAATATTAGCCCCTGCAAAATGAAGTTTCCATTCCGCCCCAGCGATATTCTCACCGAGCAAAGGAACAGACCGGGCGAAGCCTCCGCTGTGTGATCAGATTGTCTCGAAATGGGCCATTTGCATGCAGTTACACCTTGCCGTAAATAATTGAGGACGTCAGTGTGCTTACGTGTACATGTGCATACACGTGTGTCAGAGTGCATGAGTGTATGGGTGCACGAGTGTGTGTGTTTGTGTGTGTATGTGTGTGTGTGTTTATTTCACAGGTACATTACTGAGTCAGTGCTCACATGCTGTTTCAGCTAATGTTGCTGAAACAGCTTTGGTGCAGGCAAGCACATACTGAGAGGACTGATCACCAAGAGTTTTATAGCACTGCAGCTCTCTGTTTTCCTTGTGACAGCACACTGATGTGCAGTGTACAGAGCCTGAGAATGTGAGCATTAGATGCAGAATTGATGCATCAAGAAATATACTCAGGTTACACCAAATAGGCGCGCAGGGCAAAATCCCCAGAGAGCGGTATCAATAATGTAAAAAACAGAAATCCATCACAACAAAGACTCTGCAAATGGCAGGCAATATTTAATCTCTTATTTTCAAATTGTCCATTAACAGTAGAGTCTTTCTGTTAAGATGTCAATGAAAATTTGAGCATGTTGCTTTATGACTGAGGGTTGGGTTAAACTAGGACAGAGACAAATAGAGCCTCAGTGGGTTAAAGCAATCAGGTCTCAGAAGTCCTTGAGCAAGCAATTACTCTAAACTGCCCAGAGAGGGAAAGGCAAATGGAGTGGCCAGCAAAACACAGTACAGTCAAACAGATCAATTCTCACGTGCTTCTCTTTAATGGCAACCACTCCACCCATGTCAGATTTATAAACACGGCTTCCAGATTAAGGTTTCCAAGCAATGAATGTCAATTTTAATGTCACTTTAATCTTAACGTGTGAACGGCACATGAAGATTCAGGAAATGTGCCAGTGAAGTGAGATCATTTACTTTAAAATTATTTGTTTTAGTAGAGCGTGCACCCCACGTAGGCTCAGTGCTTGTCAGCAACCAGGGTTCGATTCCGACCTGAGGCCCTTTGCTGCGTGTCATGTCCCCTCTCTCTGCCCCATTTCCTGTCTCTCTTAAGCTGTTCTAATAAAGGAAAAAGCCCTGAAGCTGAACATTATTTATTTCAGTGCAAATCAACTTGTTTTAAGGTTTGTTTTGTACAAAGTAACATCTCAGCTTGCTATATTTGTATCTTGTTATTTAAAGGAATAGTTTAAAATGTCGGGAAATACACTTATTATCTTTCTTAGTTAGATGAGAAGTTCTACGCCACCTTCATGTCTGTACGGTAAATGTAAGGCTATTGTCAGCAATCTGTTAGCTTAGCTTAGTACAAATACTAGAAATAGAGAAAACAGCTAGCCTGGTTAGAGGCACGTCTAAAACTCACTTATTAACATATTATATCTTGTTTTTTTATTCTGTGAAAGAAACCAAGTGTAAAAAGAAGATGTTTTGGTTACATGGGGAAAGGGGTATTTCTTGGCCAGGACCAGTAACTTCTTGGAGTTCTGAAACCTTCAACTTCGGCACTATATTGACCAATTAATGAAGGTAAATATAAACAAAAGTATTTGGATAGTATTTTACTAAACATCTTCATAGAGGCTTATGTTTCAAACTCAATACAAAAAAATCATCTCAAAACTCAATAGTAGTCTACAACAAACCAAATGTAACTCATTTTATGTAAAACAAAAATGAGAAAAGAAAGTTAACCGAAGCATAACGAAAGAGGAATGGGAGAATCTATGTGAGCAACAAGGCAAAACTTCAAATTCAGACATTTTTCATCACCTCCTTCAACAGCGGAGTTTACTAACAGTGGCTCAACTATTAGAGATGGAGATAGAGAACAGAGGACACATTGGTCCCTAGCTACAAGAAAAGAAAAGAATGACACACAGGATAAAAATGAATGGGAAGCTATTCAGTAGACATGACAAGAAGACACGAAAAGCATGTTTATGCAAAATGTAAGAGTGTTTTTACTGGAGTCTGTCCAATAGGCTATAATGTAAGTAGAAAGACATTTCATAAATTCCATGGATGAGAGAGCAAAGGGAAAACTATACACCCACGTCCCCTTTATACTTGATATTTAACTAGTGCCATGTATTAAGCAAATATTTTGCCGCGCTGGAGCCGTTTTACTTTGGTTTATGACCAAATACTTGCAGAACTAATGACCTTCCCATCAGCCTAAGTTGTACTTTGTGTTAAGTGTTGCTTATAGGGGCGGGAATCACCAGACTCTTCCCGATACAATATCATCACGATACTCATACCACGATATAATATTATTGTGATTTTAAACATATTGCAATATTCAGTGATATATGGCAATTTATAACCTTTTTTCCAACTTCTAATTTTTCCAATTTCAAATGATGTCCCCAAAAGGAAACTTTGTCAACATCTGTTTGGTCTAAACAGATCCATTTCTCTGTTTGTTCAGATCACTTCAATTTTATTGCTGCAAAATGGGATTATCAAGCAGACAAACAAACCAACACATCAAATAAAACAACAATAATGGGCGCCTGTGTATCAATACTGTATTGCCACTGAAACTAACAGCAGGTAAATGTATTACCTGCTAAACATCAACATGTTAATATTGTCATTGGGAGCATGCTAGAAATTGGATGTTACTGTGTAGCATTTAGCTCAAAGCACCAACTGAGCTTAAGTACAGTCTCACAGACCAGCTAGCATGGCTGTAGACCTTTAAGCCTCTTCCACACATGCCCGGCAAACCTGAAATGATCCAGACATTACTCAGCAGAGCTGTGTGTGAGAACTCAAATGTCTGAATCAATAAGATCATACATCAAACGGTCTTTACCCTGACTATAGTCTAAGAGTCAGTGGGATTCCTCCTCTGGGGAACATGAATGACTGTACAAAATTTCATAGCAATCCATCCAACAGATATTTCAGTTTGGGCCAAAGTTGTGGACTGACTGACTGACAGACAAAGCCATCCCTAGAGCCATGCTGTAAGCATGGGTAAATTCAAGAAGACAGCTGGATACAACTTCCATTTTGTAATTTATTACTCTTTTTTTCTCTCGTTCTTGTATTTTAGGATGTTGGTCATTGGTATTATGTAATGTATTGCTGAGCAATATAACAACTATGGACTGATGCATATCAGAATACAGTGTATATTATGAATATAAGTATTTATTGTGTTTTTAGAGTTGAGAATCATACAGCAGAATTTGGTCCAACTCACACACTTTTCAACTTAGATGGATATATAGGTTAGGATTCTTTATTGCTCTAAATATATTACATTTATTTGCAGATGCTTTTGTCTGTAGCAACATACAAAAAGTACATTGAAAATTCAAATCAGCTTAATCAGCTGACCTTTATGAACACCACAAGCCTACCAAATGATGGTAGTTTCCATTGGGACAGGTTTTATATAAATAAAGATCTAAAAGTTGCCAATTTACAAGCATGTAAACCCCTCTTCTGGTGTTCTCTAAACTAAAGTCTACTTTTGTCTAAGTCAATTTTACACACACACACACACACACACACACACACACACACACACACACACACACACACACACACACACACACACACTTCTGCACACGTTTTGCACAGTAGCCTTCACTTCAAATCGTTCTGTCTCAAAGTCCCACAAGATGAATGCATACTTTCCAGTTTCCCACAAAGACTAAATACCACACAAGAGACAACAAAAATGCAGCTTCTGTCTTCCATAAATATATATTACAGCCTGTTTATTCACAGCTACTTAGCTGCTGTTATGGCAGTGGGTTTTGTGAGGGGGGACTGGAGGTAGAGTGGGGAGGCTGACCCTCTGGACCCTCTAGAGCCTGAAAGTTGGCAGCAGGCCACGGGGAGAGCGTGTCCTTGCTAGGACCAGTCGTCTGGGGTCCTAAAAGCCACAACTGCTGCCTGACATCTGGGGCTGTCTAGGCTGAGGATAGATGCATGCTGGGTAGTCCAGCACATAGTCACACTGCACACATAGGGTAGGGGGTCAATTCACTTCCAATTTCATCCATTAGGGAAGCATGTTTTCTTTGGTCAAAAACAGAAATGCTTTACTCATTAAAAGGCTCACGTTTGTGATTTCTAAAACAGTTCTGAGAATAATGGCTGTGTAATTAGATCTGTAAATGGCATTTTCAGTTTACATTTGGGATTGGGTGATGCAAAACATACACGCACACACAAAACACACACACACACACACAC
>NC_045734.1:23065962-23066770 GCF_008692095.1 Etheostoma spectabile | reverse complement strand
ACACACACACACACACACGTCTACACACAAGAAGGATTATTTTGTTTCCCCTAACAACCAAGCAGCAGATGACTCGGGTACCTGTGAATGCCTAATTTCACTGAGGAGAGAAACCCTGGGTCTGTGGATGAAGATGCACAGCAAAAGATCAACTCCACAAGGCCCTAGCCAGGATTTTAGAAATTACTGAGGTCCGCCCCTACTAGTTGTAAGATTGTAAACCAGCTGGTGGCGCTACGAAAGAAAGGGGATAACCAAATGAAATAGACATCCTCCCCTGGGGACCATGAATGTCTACAAAATGATGATTTTGAAATCTATGTTCTTTTTGTTGAGCCTTTAAAAAATCCAAAATTTGTTTTAATTTAGAAAATGTAAACTACACTTCTGGTCAATTAATTTCCAGAAAAAAAAAAAAAAAACAGAACAGGACCTGTGCCCCCAATAATTGCTAGCTCTGCTACTCCAGTGTTGGAGGCATACTCTCTGAAGTACAGGTTGATTCAATGCATGTCACACAATTTGTTGCAAAAGGAATAACCAGGGCATCACAAATGATTTGTTTAAAGTATAAATCAACATAACTTTTAAAGACCAGCGAACTAAAGTGTCTGTCACCACAGTAATAAATACTGTGGAAAATACTCAAGTGAGGGTACAACAGTTCAAGCAGCAAAATTTGCAGTGGGCTCATTTTATGCTGTAGATTGACAAAGACCCACATTAAAAACTCTTGATAGCTGCAATCAGCTGTGTAACTATCTATCTATCTATCTATCTATCTATCTATCTATCTATCTATCTATCT
>NC_045734.1:23061803-23065952 GCF_008692095.1 Etheostoma spectabile | reverse complement strand
CTATCTATCTATCTATCTATCTATCTATCTATCATCCATCCATCCATCCATCCACCAGGGGAACTGTCTTTGATCATGCTGTAATGAAATCCCATTTGACCAGACACATGTACTTAGGTTAACTTGAGTTGATCATGCTGAATGATTTATCAATGTAACCTTTGACTCAGTGAATCTTGGGTGTCACCTGGATGTCATCAGATGGTGCTCACCTCTGGCTGGTGTGACCTTTGTCTTGAGAACAAAGACATGCAATATACACACTGAAAGAAACAACCCTGACCAGAGTGGAAGGACTAGGTCAATGTATAAAGAGGAGAGCACCTTTCCATCATTCTGCATATTAAAAACTACATTTTGTCTTGTGTACCATGCTCTGAGCAATACAAGTGTGACGGTACTGTAAGAGATTTTTGTCTTGTTCCTCATTAACAGAGTGGGACTGCAAAATTGCCATGACACAATCATAATACAAAGCTAAGCCTGAGAACCTTCACTTTGGCCTACATAGACCAAGCCGTGTGCTCTTTTCCACCATTCCCAGCTTATTTATGGAATGCAGCTTTGTCATATTTTTCCATAGCGCAATTTCCCCCTATAAATAGGCATGTAAGGCTCGGAGAGATAGGACGGGAGTATGAGGGGTCAGTATCAGTTGTGGCCACTCACCATTGCCCCCCTCCTTGTCTTTCTCTACCCCTATTTTTCCAAATATTTGAGTACTGACAAATATAGTGCAATGTTAGGGTGATGGGAACCCATTGGAAATCTTTCTTCTAAATCACTGGAGGTATCCAGTAAAAGATTCCAGCCATTCTGACCCATTTTTCCATTGACATGTACAGCAACTTTACCCAGATGCTGGTGACATGTCATCTATTTAAAGCTTCTTTATTTTCATAAAAATTTAGTCTGAATACATATGAAATAAAATAACATTATTCTGTGTCTTGTCTGTATTATCTGGAGACATATGTGAAGTGTGTATGTCTGTCTGTATGTATGTTTGTGTTTTTAAGTGTCTGTATTTCTTTTTCTGCAAATATTATATATAAAACAGAGAAATAAATTATATTAATATAAATAAGGAAACAAATTAACAATATTCAGTCACATAAAGGGGAAGTACAGCTGCTGGTGCTGTTGAGAGGCTCTTTAAAATTCAGAGGAAAAAGTATGAGTGACATCACTCAAAGAATTGGACTACAACGGGGATTCTTTTGTTCCCTCTTGTACCTGTCAATAAGACTTTATGCTGTGTGAGAAAGCGTTTACATTGTTATCTGTAGAGACTAAAAAGCTTAAAGAAAAAGCCCAAATTTCGCCTGAGAGCAGAGCTTAGGAGAGGCTTGTGTTTACCTGTACCAAAGTACTTGTTAAGATACAGGAAGCTAATATTTTAACAACCTAATTCCAGTACTAGCTAACACTACTTTTTCTATTAAGATTATTTTGGGGGCACTTACTTCATTAGACAATGATAGTGGATACACAGGATAGGTTTGTGATTTGTATGCTACATGAAGGACCAACGACAAGGCGTCACACACTTCAAGATTAAGTACACGTATGTCTAGTAAATGGATGTCCACCAGAAACAAGCGCTCCAAGTTGTTGGTGCACTGATTTGCAACAATAAAACAAGAAAGAAAAAGACAAGAGGAGTTACTGGGTTTGTTATTTTCACACATGTGTAACAACCTTAGACACGACACTGGTGGACTCAAATGCACGACTCATAAAACAGTAAAAAGTTTAACAAAATGTTTACTTGGCAAAAGTTTGAACAAAGAAAAGAGCTCACTTGGAAGATCAAACAATTTCACAAAAACTATGAACAAAACCTGGTTACATCTGGCTAGAACAATTGACGACACTATCACATGGATCGAACAAGACAAACAGGCACAAAGGGAGACAAGGAGGTAGGGGAAAACAGGTGAAACCAATCAGGGGCAGGGTAGCAGATCACAGTGGCGAGACATTCACACAAACGGAGGAATTCGGGGTCTGAAACGAGAGGGAAAGTGAATACAAAATAAAACAGGAAGTGCACAACAAGACTAGACATGAATGACTTAATTTATCCAACTTGACGAAACATAACAACATGTTCACAATGTATCCTCTTTCTACTTGTTTTACAACAACTTTGGTCCGCAATGCCAGAAGCAACACATACAGTAAAGTTCCTATTGTTACCCGCAGCCCCTCCCCCCAGTTTCCCCTCAAGCTCTGTCTTGCTCTCTCATTGGCTAAATTAACCTGATTGTTGCACAAAGCTCTTGGATTTCTTCCAGGCAAAAGTGGATCTTATTCATAAGCAACTCCTTGTGTGTGCCCCGTCCACGTCTTATTCCAAACAACCCCAAGACATTGCTCCCTACCCTATTCATCTGCCTCAAGGCTCTGTGCTTGGACTAGGGCTGAAACGATTCCTCTAGTCAGTCAAATAATTTTATTACTACAAAACCTTGATGCAAAATGATTTGCCTCAAAGCTTTTTTTAATCAATGTTACCAACCATGTATAGCTCACGGTGTTTCTGCACAGATTATTATTACTGTCACACACCTGGCTGACGCTGCCGGCGAGACATGCCATGAAGACTGAAGAAATAGAGTGTAGATAGCGAGGGGCTAAGAGAAGAGTCAGGCTGCAGAAAATGACAGAAAGTGTCCAAAGTTTGGAATCACTTCAAATGTAATTAAATCAAAAACCCAACAAAGATAAAGAGTCATATGGATAACAAAACTACACCGTACACAACAACTACCAAAAACTGTTAGGGTTTTGGTGTTCTGTCTTATTTTGGTAGTCTGTTTTTCAGTTTTGTATTTTGCTCCGTTTCCTGTTTTAATTTGACGGTCTGGTTTTCTGTCTTGCCTCGTCTTGTTTTACTTCCTGTCTTTTGGTTTTTCCCGCTCTTGTGGTTGCCTGATGTTTTCCATCTGTTTCCCGGCCCTTGTGTCACCTGCCTCTTGTTACCTCTTTGTGATCATATTAAATCCCTGAGCTTACTCGTGTGTCTGCCGTCTTGCACTTGGGTCCTACATTCCCTGAAGCTCCATGACAAAAACAAAGACAAGAAAAAAATACGTAGTGGTGACCACAGTTTGATCTAATTTGGTCTTGCTGACTATACCTTTGGAAAAACAGCTGATTGTTGCGTACCATTTTCTCTCACTCTCTCTCTTCACGGAGAAACAGCAGATCAACAATCTATTAGCATAAGTGTAACAGAGCTGTGTGACATTGAAATCAAAAATATAAATGAAAAAATAGATTGAGTATAACTAATATTTACATATAAGCCAATACACAGATCAGTCTCAGGTTGAAACTTGCAATCCTGAAAGTTAAATAGAGCAACTTAGGTAATGTTTATGTATTTATAAACAATGTAATATGGCACTTAAATGCACTTAATATGTTTAGTTTTTTGAGAGATGATACTGTACGCAATGCATATGTTGTCAATAAAAATTGTTGCTTTCTTCAAAAATTAAACCAAACTATTGTATATTATTGCTCTTCAATAAAACAAAAGTATTTCTAATCAGATTACTCGATTAATCAATGGAATAATTTGTAGACTACTCGATTACTAAAATAATCGATAGCTGCAGCCATAGCTTGGACCCATGCTCTTCACCATCTAGATCTCATCCTGTGTGTTGATAGGTGCGCTCTCTTTCCATATTCACATCAAATCCATCAGCAAATCAGCTTTTTTTTAAACTCAAAAATATCTCCAGACTAGGGCCATCACTCTCTGACTCTGTGGCATAAACTCTCATTCATGCTTTCATAACCTCCTTGTTGGAGGACTGCAAAGGCGTCCTGTCTTGGGTTCCGAGCAAGCCTAGACAGGCTCCAGTATGTCCCAAAACTCTGCTGTCAGGGTCCTCACCCACACCAAGACCTGGCAGCACATCACCCCAACCCTCATCCACCTACACTGGCTCCTAATTAAGTCCTGCATCATATATAAAACCGTATAAAACCCTCTTTATCACCTACAAATCCCTCCATGACCTGGCCACACAGTATCTCTCCGACCTCCTCACCCCACCCCGACGCTGGCCTGCACTCCATTCCTCATACCAGACTCTGTACATTTGGAGACAGAGCCTTTAGTGTTGCAGC
>NC_045734.1:23057179-23061793 GCF_008692095.1 Etheostoma spectabile | reverse complement strand
CTCTGGAACACCCTCCCTGCAGATACCTGAAAAGCTACATCCCTGGACACTTTAAAAGAACTCCTGAAACACCACCTGTTTACCACAGCCTACAACCTCCTTTACCTTAGCCACAGTCATTTTGTAAAGTGCCCTTGGGTTTCAAGAAAGGCGCTATATAAATAAAAGTTACTATTATTGTAGCTCACCCACAGACCCTCCCCAACAGGGGACACAAATTGCTCTAGAGCTCAGATTGTACTAATAGTCATTATTTCCAGACCTACTGTATGCAATAATGCTCAACAATGAGGAAACATATATTCACTTAATTTTCTTGTTGACATATAGATGTAAACAAGTAGGGTTTCAGAGTCACAGGCTGTTATCTTTGAGTTATGGACATGGTGTGTAATTCACAGAGCCCCATTTCAGAAAGCCAGTTTAGTGAAAACTGAGATTTAGTTGACTGAGACAGTGGTTTTTTTTACATGAACAGCAGTACTCCGGTTAGTGAACGTGTTATGCCAGTTTTCCCCGTATACATGAGCAGGGAAGAATGGGGAGAATGACAGGAGTAACTTTACCTCCGCTAAAGTAGGTGTCAAAATTGCACAGACCGATCACTAGATTAGTAAAATTTAACAAGTTAAAGGTCCCATGGCTTTTTAATTTTAAAATATGTTCCCCCAGCTTGCTTATGGTCCCCCAGTTGCTAGAAATGGCGATAGGTGTAAACCGCGCCCTGGGTATCCTGCTCTGCCTTTGATAAAATGAAAGCTCAGATGGAACGCTCTGGAATCTTGCTCCTTATGAGGTCATAAGGGGCAAGGTTACTCCCCCTTTCTTTGCTTTGCCATCCCAGATAATTTGGCCCACCTATGAGAAAAGAGAGAGAGACATCCTGGCTTTCAAACGAGCAAGGTAAGGTTGGGTAAGGTGTTTACATGGTATTTGAGAAATCGTGGCATTGCCTTTAACCGAATATAATCTTTTTTTTTAAACTGCATGTACACTGACAGTTGACAGAAACTGGATTTTGGGTTTCACAAAGTCAGTTCAGAATAACTCTAATAGATGGCAACATACTCTGTGAACCTAACCTGCTCGCTAGCATGTTTTTTTCAACTAACCCTGAGTTTCTTTCCCCTTGTAACCCAATGTGTATACAATATAATATAACTATACTGAACTGTGTGTGTGTGTGTGTGTGTGTGTGTGTGTGTGTGTGTGTGTGTGTGTGTGTTGTGTTTGTGTGGGTAAATTAATCTTTTGTCTGTGTTTCCCACTGGATGACCAGCGGGGTAGTTCAGAAAGCAGGTTTAACATAGTGCAACCTGAACTCTATGTTGACTAACTTTGAACTGTGAAACCAAGTTTTCCGTTTCAGAACAGGTGATAGAAATTAGGTCTATCAAATCTTAGTTAGTTACACCTGGTAAAGGGTGTGCGCGGGCATTGAAAAGCCCTCATCAATGGACACACACAGACACACAATCACACACAATCACACACACACACACACACACACACACACACACACACACACACACACGGTCACTCAAGTACACAGTTCAGACAGTTCAGACAAAGACCAATCTAAATCATTCTTGACAAGCAAACGCAATAAATTACAGATGACAAACTGCAGGTCTATTTAAGCCACATCACATTCATATCTCATACTACCACTATTGAATTTTACATTTTCATATGATCTCGATAGCAAAACTAGAATTCCCGCCTTGCAGTTGAATTCCTCCACCAGCCAGTCAAGTTGCATTTTACATCCAGTTTGTCCAGTTGGCAGCTCCTACCTCTACGCTGATATGAGGCCGTCAGGTTTATTTTCTGCAGCAGTGATGGATGGCAAAAAAGTAGGCACTCTTATTATGAAGTAATAAGACTGTCTGTCTAACTAAAATAGTTAGACAGTGTGCTCTAGGGATTATAGACATTGTCCTGTGCTCAGAAAGTCATAAGCTTTATACACTCAGTGACAACAGAAATGGTAAAGTAGCAGATGTCTACCTGCTCTCTTATTTTATACCTATCAACTCAGCTGCACTATCAGGAAGACTTCTTTCTGTGTGACCTCAAACAGCTGGGGGTTTGTGTTCAGTCCCTTGGCCTTGGGTCAAACAATAGAGATAGGGACTAATCAGGGTAATGTTAAGAAGTTTAGTCTGCTTACCGCTCCTAACCATCATTAAGGGGCCTTGGTCACAAGATCACTCTGCTGCTACTAGCAAGTGGTGTTTCACTACACACCCACATACAGTACAGCCACACACACACACACACACTGTTGGAATGACATTGTTGTTCATTCAGAGAAGCAGCTTGCTGTCGTAGCTGGCTGCGTTTGTTGTTGAAAGGTCCCCTGGGTGGAGATTCCTTTGGGCCTCAGTCATAAGGAGAGGCATCAATGGGAAACCAGTGAGGATAAATGAATGGGCCTGTGGTCAGGTGCTGCTCTGTGAGTGTTGCAACTGCTGAATGGTGAGCACATCACACAACAACGACACACGCACATCCGATTTTTCATTGAGTTTGACCAGCCGATTCCAATTTCATTTTTTCTAACCACTTTACAACACACACAAATATATATTTTCTATCTTTTCTTTAACAGAACATTTTACATTTTGCATAGAGCATAGGACATTTGTTGAATCGATAATCGATCGCTATGATATAGCACTATATAAATCCCTGTCAACAGGCTTATCTGCTAACGTTATCTACCAACGGTTACTTAGGAATAATCCAGCAAATAGACGGTACCCTAATGTGAAGTTACCTGAAACAGATGACTTAACGTCACCGCTCATTTTACACACAGTTTAGCAACAAAACTAAACTACAGATTACCACATTTTTTAATGTTGGTTTTGAGCGGTATGCATTTCACTAACCTGGAAAGCGTTTTAGACAGTACTGTTAATACAGCGTGTCGGAGGAATACATTTTTTTTTGTTGAATACAGCGTCTCCTTCAGCGGCCCGTTGGAGGTAGAGGGACAGCAGCGTTTGCCAACGTTACCTTCTTGTCTCATTTGGGGTCTAATAAACAGTAAATTCATCAAACACTATTTTCCAATAAACTGTAGCTGTCATATTTCACGTGACCAACGTGAGTGTGTTTTTCATGTTGTTGTTGTGGTTGTAGGATCTCAGAAAGGGAGAGAGAGAGCAGCTGACTGTTTGCCTGAGAGCAGTAGAAGAGACTGCTCTGCAGAGCCGTGCATTGCGACTTTATGAAATTTCATAAACTGCTGATTGAGCGGCAGGCCAATTCCGGTCACCAACCGGTCAATTGGTGCATCTTATAATGACGTTTTTATGTTTCTGAAGCTCTGTCATTTTTCATACAATGATCCTAAATGACCTGTAACAGCAAACAAGACTAACAGTGAAAAGAACGCTATTTTTATATAGTTTATAGTAAGGCCTCTGCCCTGTTTCGATATGTTTTTCCCGCGCAGTCACAGAATGATTTTCTGCAGGTAGACCGTCTGTAACACATTCTGATAGGTCACAGATTTCTTTGTTACACCAGAAAAGCTGTGTTAGCGTATCAAGCCAGTTGAGCCAGGTATAGGGAAGTAGTTTAAATGATATATAGCATCTTTACACTGGCAGGCGTTAGCATACTTTCTTTAACAACATATGCAACATATTCAAAGCTCTATGTGCTCACTTGGTGCATCAGCGACATGCTGGACAAAAAGTCAGACAACTGCAGTAAGTTGCAATGTGAATCATTACAGACATGTGGAATGGTAAAACCCATTGATTTTACATTATCATTTCTATTCATTATGTCAAAGATGCAAAACGTCTTGTGTTACACTACTATTTTGTACCAGGGACGAGAAGATCGATATATCCACAGTATCTTTTGCCTGTTCTTTTTATGTGGAGCTGGAATAGAGTGGTGTTTAGCCTAGCTTAGCATTTAGAAAGGGAACAACCTGCTCAGTCCAAAGTAAAAACATATCAACACCTCTTAAGCTCACTGTACTAAAAGGTATCTTGTTTCTCATATGTTCAATTTGTATACAAACACATTTGTTGGGGGCGTTAAATGCTGGAATTATGTCTTGACACACAACAGCTGGATGCAGTGGCTGTGCGTGCAGTCTCACTTCCAGTGAGGTTGATAGGTTTGGTGCCATTATGCCTTTAAAAAGACAAAGCCTAATGTCGGGCAACCCATGGCTGAAGAAGCTGCAAAGAATTACTGAGCAGATAGGTGAAGAATGTACCAAGTGCAAAATAGTAAGAGCAAAGCTATAAATCACAGATTGCATTTTTTATTACATGTATAGTTTCAAATAAGATGTTAATTGGTGTTCTTAAAATTGTGTTGATAGTCAAATTTTCTTGTTCTTTCTTTACTTTGGACAGCTGTTTCTCTCGTTTTCTGGTATTTATGCTAAGCTATTCTAAACACATCTTGACAACAGCTCTGTACTTAAAACAGGACTAAGTAACTTTTGAAAGAAGAAATAACTGCAGCAAATTTTGTGTGCAGTAAGCTGTTGATCATTTGAGCGGATTGTCCACTATCCACAGGGCTGGCAGTTCGATCCTCGGCCATGGGGTGTGTGTGTGTGTGTGTGTGTGTGTG
>NC_045734.1:23027796-23057169 GCF_008692095.1 Etheostoma spectabile | reverse complement strand
TGTGTGTTTGTGTGTGAGACGGGGCGCATTGCTGTCATCCTGGTAGCGATAGGCTACCTATTTCATCTCTAAAAGACTGAGTCTAAAGGTTGCCTGTATGTTTGTTTAGCGTGTCAATATGTTCTGTTACTAATCACATGTGTTTTAAATCTGTTAACCTAGCCATTCCTTAAATCCCCACAGTAATCCCATAGCTTTCTAGCGCACATATTTAACATCCTACACTACGAAGATTTACATGCTATAGCTCCATTCATCAATCCATCATTCTATTTACAACCTTTCCATTTAATTCACAAACATTGCCGTTGATAATAATCACGCACCACATATGTTTTGGTTAACTACGTGTCTTTTTATTGAGTTTTAAAGGTAACTTTTTGTAACAGATAGTCTTTGTGGCTTACCGGCATCTGCTCCTTTTGTGTTTTATAGGGAAGTCGGCCCTGCACGGCAGTTTTAAATACCGCTGGGACTTCCGGGGTAACCGGAAGTAAACCGGAATTTGGAGGAATTCTTTTATTTGCTGTCAAGGTATCTTGGGGCTTTGTGAAATGCTTCTGTGAAGCAGGTCAATAATATTCTGTAGATTTCTAGCTTAATAGATTTATTAGTTTGGGCTGTTTTGAGCTTTTATTGTCTACTCGCCTGAGCCACTGTATTGTAATTTTGTGTTGGTATGTTCCAATTCCAGGGGCGCGCTTCAGATCTATATCTACTGGCCATTTCAGTTGAATGGGAGAGCTAGATTTGGGATTATGTAAGTCTGTTGAATGTTCCTGTGACTAGTAAGAAAAGTCAACTTTTTTGGTATATTTCAACCATTTGTTTTACTCTCATGTCAATTTATTTTATTTTTGTGAAAGTATTGTTTTTATTTTTTATTTTTTATCTTTAATTTTGGTTTTGTTAATGGTTCTTTTTGCCTTAGCGCCTTAATTTGGAATTAAATAAAAATCCTATCTTTTTCAACTTCATCTCCGACTCGTTCTGAGTGTTTTCACCTGCTCGACTACTCAGCGACATCTACCCTGTGTGTGTGAATATATGGAGGCACATGTAAAGTAATAGTAATAGGTATATAGTAATAGGAGGCACATGTAAAGTTCTTTGGATAAAAGCGCTATATAAAGTCCCCTCTTAATGTGCTTAATCCTTTACAAGCCCATACAGTAAAGTGTGATACTGCATGAATGTGTAATAAATGTCTGAAAAAATGGCATGTTTGTTTTTACAACACTTCTCACAATAGGTTTGGTCGAGATGAGCCAGGTCTGCGCAGAATCGATCACCGGCGATCGCCGCCCGTTGCATGCTGGTTATATTTGTGCCTGATTTGATCCCGACTTGCTCTGACATGACGCACACATGGGCAACGATAATCTCACGAGAGCCAGGTGGCAGCAGGTTTGAGACGCAGGCAGCGCAGCTGCTTTTCACCGACTGCAAGACCTAGGCGGACCCAGTGCATGGTGGGAGTTAATCTAACAGCTGATTGTTTCAGAATCAACTCAACGTGATGACGTTTTATATAAACTTTTTTATGGATTTTAAATCGGAGGGATTTTAACTGCTATTTGTCTGATTTAAAAGGCTTATTCTGTACAGAACACGTGTGGCTGATAGTGACGTTTAGAAGTCAGAGAGACTAAATCTGTTCAGATTACGGATCATATACAGTCTGTTTATTAAAATCAGCAACAGATCATATGTGAAGCATTTTGATAGCTACTCTGTCATAATTGTAATTATAAGTGTACAAGCTGATATCTGGGTCTGATAACATTTTATTAAATCGGAATCGGACCACAGTGTTTTTGTCACTTCCTGTTTAGCATGAAGGCTGCTGGAAACGGCTGTCCGACTTTACCAAAGCTTTTTGTCACCGCCCCCGGCTGCTGCCGCCTGCTCTCGTCTCCTTTACAGGCAAGGCACAGTTCATCTCAAACGAGCCTAATAACTTCAAAAAAGAAAAAAAGGTCCAAGGCACTCTACTGGCAAAAAAGTTTAAAAGCCTTTATTTAGATGGCTATTGTATGAAGAAATTACTTTAACATGTTACAAAAAAACTAAAAAACAACCCATGCAGAAGCACAAACGGCCTTCTTCAGGGCTTGTTCTAACAATAAACTGTAGAAGTGAATATCAACAACATCAGCAACAATACGTCCAAAAGCACTGTCACTACTGCAGCTGAATCATTTGACGCACTCGCTTCACTTGTGACACAGAAAGAGCGAGCTAATTAAACACCTGAAACCAAGCATTGTTTGGCACCAAGTACTTGCAGCTTTAAAACTCATAATTAATACCTCAATAAAAACAATTAGCCGGGGCGAAATCCTTAAAGCTAGAATGAGCTAAGTACTCTATAAAAAAGCTCTCCTGCTTGGTGCAATAAGCTTTGAGAATGTGGGTTGTTGAAGAAAACATACAACCGGCACGATCGTTCTGCATCGTGTGTTGTTTTTATTACAAAACTGATATGATCCTGTTTTTATATAAATATACACTCCAGTGGAAATATCACTTTGGATTAAATCTAAAATAATGTTCATCTTTGTTTTTGTTTTATTTGTATTTGTGTTGTTTGAATGGTGCAATGTGAAGCACTTGGGGCTGCATGAGTTAAAAAAAAACAGTACAGTGGTTAACAGTGGTTAAATCTCCTGCACTCCCTGTTCAAATGATGACTTTGTTATGGCATTGCATGGTACATGGCTGGCTGCAGACTTACTGATGTGACACTGATTTTAGTTCTCACCTTCAAAAACTGTAGCCTAAAGCCATGTTAGTAATATATTAACACTTTTTACGGATCAGTTGGTAGTTAAATCTCTTTAAAGAGCTGTGAAGGTTTATAAAAATCTTAGCCACGTGCACAGCTTTAAACAAAAGGAGTCAATCAACACCGTACTTTATTTCCTTATCTTCAATAACTCTGATCAAACTATTAAAATATTGGCCCTGTGACTCTCAAATGGCCATACTCATGGTTTTTCTTAACATGAAGTCCCACTTGATTACTAATTAACCATTGCTCATAAAAATAACATGATGCTTCAAACTTAGAGTAATTGAACCGCTATTCCAACGTTTTTGAACCACCCTGACAGCTGTCATCTGAAGCAAGAAATCAGGACATCAAGACTTACCTATACTCACTAAACACAACTCCCTAAAATACTATATGTGCACAGCAAAATCCCCATCTGCAATTGATGCAAACACGGCAAGAATAATAATTGAAGCTGGAGGGTCAGCTGTGGATGGGGCTAAGGCTTGGAGCCTGGATCTTTAGGGTCAGCTGGAGCAGTGGCAGGGGCCTGCAGACCATAGTGGGGCTCTACTAGCAGTTTCCCCCCTTGCTGTTAGCCGGGAGACACCAGAGAGGGAAAAAGTTCAAGCATACAAAGAGAACTGAATGACCTAAAACTGCATCTGTGCATTTAACAACAAAGCTGCATAGGCAGATATCTGGTTTCTATCTGGTTTATTTCTGCATAGAGATTTTTGCTTTTTTCCCTGTTTACATTTACACAATATATGTCTTATCTGTGTCACATCTAAGAATGAAATCTTAATTGGGTCATAAAAGTTTGTTTAATTTAAATTTTAATCAATGATGGAGCCTTAGATTTTTAATGCCAGCCGTTTGCTTTCAGTGGGCTTAATGTAAAAAGTAGGATAGCACATTTAAATTATTATCAATTGCTGTCTTAGGTGGATTCCACGTTTAATACTTTCTTGGAAGTGTGAGGGCATGAAATGGACACATGCACTTTTATGACCCATTGGCATTTGCTAATAAATGCTTACGAGTGGCTGGTGCCAATTTCTCACAAACCAAATCAGAGGTGTGAGAATTTTCCAAATGTCCCCCCAAAAAAATAAATTTGTTTATATTCCAACCGTCATCTCAAATCCATAAACATTTAAATGGTAATGAAATCAGGATTCATGTAAGACAAATGTAAGTCTAAAGTGTTGATGGACAGTCCTTTTTTGTTGTTTTAGTTATCATTGTGTTTTACATGGCCAGTTGAAATTAAACACTAGCACTGCTGAAGTCTCACAAAAGTAGGCTCCATCAGCTGATTGTAAAAAGCGCTGGTGTCTTTCGGGCCTGTGAAGGGCCCGTCTTGGGCTTTTCCTCCTGCCAGTAAATGGAGAGACGGACAGTGTGCCCGGTGTTATCAATGAAGCCAGCCTCTTGGCTCTCCAAAAAGTGCAGCTTGGAAGGCGTCCATGGTAGGGCATTAGGCCTGGAGGTTTGTGTCGTTTGTAATTTATAACACTGAGGGAAATGGGCAAGAGGACAATATGGAGAGAAGAGGGAGAGAGGGAATGCAGGAGGAGGGGGGATGGGGCTGCTTGCTGCACAAGCAAGTGGCTCCGCTTCCCTGAGTGTGCTGCACAGAGCCCGGTTACTAGGCTGACCAAGCTGTAGGGCTCTCTGTCCCTCTCCGAGGCACAGCCTGAAAGGGCCTCAGTTTTCCTTTTCCTCAACTCAAAGTTAGACCGAAACTACATTAAACAAATCGTGGGTACATACATGTGAGTGCGAGTGGGAGAAAATGAGTCCTTGGGTTTAAGAAATAAACATCCAGTGTTTGATTGATATCAGCTACTGTAGAAGCAGCTTTAGTGTACATCCAAAACTCTGAAGGTGTCCAAGAGAAGCCAGGAACTCAAAATGGATGATTTTCATACAATATCACTACCCCCTTGTTTCACTACTGCACTTTACCTCTCACTTAATCAATGTCACAGACTGTTACTACACTGCAACACAGTAAACATCATCATCATCATTCTCCTCCTTGTCCTAATCTTCACACAGAGCCACTAGTAGCAACAATTTCCCTTCATTTCATGGAAATGACATGGCGCACAACACTGCCATTACCATGACAATATCTCAAAGACGTAAGTGCAGTCCAAAAAAACTTGTCTCGTCAGAGACAAAAAGAATATGGCTTTTTACCAAGGACAGTGTCAAAGATTTACAAAGGTAAAATCTGAATTAATCTTTATTTCATGTCCTTTAGCGAGACCAGATCTGCCACTGAATGCAAAATAAGCATCTCTGAGTCTTGTTTTGATGACATTCAAGATGGAGTTTTTTTTAAGCTCTGGGAGAGAGTTGTTGATGTTTGCAGCACTGATTAAATGGTCTTGAATTACCTTTCATTGCATACTTAATTGTGTTTCCCTTTAGAGTAATGAGATCCGTCATTTAATCCTCGATTGCCTTGGACCATTCAATCAGCACTGTTGACATCAACAAGGGTCTCACGACATTTGCGACAACAAAACCAAGAACTGAACCTGTTACGTGATCAATTTGGACAACTCAGAGAAGCTCATTTGGCATTTAATTAAATAGGATGTGTAAGTTGGTATAAACAATATTTCTCAGTCTTAGTCTGCTGTTTGGTTATAGCTCTCTTATAATGTCAACTACAAACTAAATTATCTGTTAACGCCTTGGTCCCTTCAAAAATAAAATAAAACCAGAAGAGGTCCAGTGTGATCTATGTTTCGGGAAACAGCTTATTAAAAGGAACACGGGGGCCATTGCATTCTAGATTGCGTAATAACAAATTTTGCCACTGTAGTGCATGGCTACAGATCCTTGGCAACATGTGCTGGAAGCAGACTCGGCTCCTTAACTACATCCACAACACGAAACATACCAAAGCCTTTCTTCAGGAATAGGCATCATTAGAGGCTACCCGAAATGAAGTGAGTCACTAATGAGTCTACGGTCAAGTTATTAAGAAGAAAAGATCTGGAGCGACATGTACAATTGGGTTAGAAAACAAAACAAAAACAGCCTATGAAATTTGCCCAATACAGACGATACATTACACTGTTGACGACTTCCGTGGACCAAAAGAGACCGTAGTAACACAGAAAGACCAGTATACCTCTAACAAGCAGGCCTTCACATTTATCCTAGTCATGTCCTGGGTACAATATAGGGCTACCCTGAACTGGCTCCATCTCAGTAGACATTCATAGTAACAAGCCATTGTACCTCTACTATAAGCAGTCTTTTGATAGACCACTATTGCCGTACAGAGTCAGGGAGGCCAGATCACAGAAGTTTAGATCAAACATCTTCCATGAAAGAAACTCACACAATTTGCTCTTCAAAGGGAGGTTTCATAAAATTTCATCTTCAAGGAAACAGGGACCTTGTTGTGATTTCTTTTTAGGCCGTAGCGTGTATTTTATCTTGTACCTTTTGTTGGCTTCATAAAGGTTTTCCCGAGTGGGGCAACTTGGGCGGCTGAACCATTTTCCAAATAATGTCAAACGTAGGAAGCTGACACTGACACAGTTGTTTGTATGGTGAACAACAAACGCAATAGTTGTAGGGTAGCAACACCCTATTTTATACAGCCTATGGTAGTACCACATAATGGCATAGCCTATCTGAAGACTTGACTACACAAACAGCAAACATTTTCTCTTGAGCATGCGCATGACCAAACAGCAAATCCATGGTGTTTTTGTGCTAGATATACATAGTATGGGGTGCCCCCCAAAAAAAAAAAGAGTAAAATAAAAGTCATAATGCCAGATCAGACAGGCTTTGTGAATGCACTGCGCCTAGATTCACACTCCTCAACTATTGTACTAATCGGGTCTTAAAAGCCTATCGCATGTACCAGAATCTGAAGAATGTAGGCCAATTCAAAAGCCAGTTTTCTAACACAACAAACTCAAGAGTTCAATCCAGACAACATCTAAATCACCAAAAGTCAAACGTGAAATTCATTCATATTTCAAGTTCCATCCATCCATCCATCCATCTTCATCTGCTTATCCGGTGTCCGGTCGCGGGGGCAGCAGCTCCAGCAGGGGACCCCAAACTTCCCTTTCAAGTTGCAAAACAGAAAATAAACCAAGAAGGAAAACAATTGCCAAACATGTTGTAAATAGATAATGTCAGTTTGGTTAGTTGTCTTTCAACTGTGAGTGACGCAAATAAGTCCCAGAAACCCCCAAAACTGCACTTACTATATTATGTTAATATATAAATGTCCAATCAAATAACTAAGAGTAACACGGAGAAGACGCTCGTATAAACTCACTGATCATCAACTTGTATCAACTCTGGGTGAAAAAAAGAGATTGAATATTGATTTACACAAATTACTCCAACTGAATTATAACGTGCCCACATGGCTGCTTGATGTGTAACTAGAACATTGTTTGCCATAAGAACTCTATGGAGTGATAACATGTCCATGTTGTCTTCAGATGGTTCTGCTACTGCTGAGTGGCAAAGTACATTATGACATTAGCCTAACTGTGACAACAAGACAATGAAATTGATAGGGCTGCAACTATTGATTATTTTCATAGTTGATTAATCTGTTGATTATTTTCTCAATTAATTGATTACATTTTGGTCTATAAAATGTCCAAAAAGGGTGACAAATGTGGATCAGTGTTTCCCAATTGCCCAAAATGATACTCAAATGTCTTGTGTTGTCCACAACTCAAAGATACTCAGTTTACAGTCAGAGAGGAGAGAAGGAACTAGGACATAATCACATTTAACAAGTTGGAATCAAGGAATTTTTGCTTTTGTGTTAAAAAATGACTCAACCAGACTAATTGATTATCAAAATAGTTGCCAATTAATTTAAAAGTTGACGATTAATCGTTGCAGCTCTGTAACTTGCAGCTGTAACTATGATGAACCACCTATTCTGCTTCCAGAAGGTTTCAAGTCTCGCAAAACTATGCCTTAAAAACATGCAAAACAGCTTGTGGTCCTTTAAATTAAAAGTCAAGAGTGCAATAGTGGAAGTTACCATGCAACCGGTTTCTCTGTTCTAGAAACCTGTTTTTGCATTCTCTCAAAAAGTGTTGTCAAAGGGGTTACATAAACACTCAAACACTTAAACGATACACAGGTGCTTATTATAGAGAAGAAAAAGTTCAACAACAACAACAACGTTTTCATAAACTGTGTAGTGAGGAGAAAGACAGCACAGGTGAATGGACAAATGAGCAGGAAGCAGAAGTGATTTTAAAAAGTACAGTATTTAGATGAAAAAAAGATACGCTTTTTAAATTGACAGCACGTGTTAAAGTGTTAATTACGCTGGTTGTAACACAAACTTATACTACTAAATTACATTCCATACAAGAAAAAAAAAATCTCCTGCAACACAAATTATAGTGAAATGCAGACAACTTTTCATTCGAGGTAATTAGTTCTGATAAAGTGAGCGGCTGGCAGGAGAAGTCTTGCTGAGTTCAAAGGGGTGTCCCTCATCAGGAAACATTAAGTGTTCTTACCAACATGATGCCATTTAATCCCAACACTTTTTGCAGCATTAGCACCAAGGGTTACCAGGCACACACACACACACACACACACACACACACACACACACACACACACACACACACACACACACACACACACACACACACACACACACACACACACACACACACACACACACACACACACACACACACACACACACACACACACACTTTCTAGACATTTGCTATGATACGCTACACCCAGAAAGAACAACAGCATTTGAAGCAAACCACAAAACTCCTGTCGGTATTTCAACCAGCCCAACAGAGTAAAGAGTTTCACTTTAAGACATAGTATTGAGCAAAGAGACCGTGAAGGCTGTTGAATCTGAACTAAGCATAGATTGGCCTATATTACAGCGATCGGAGAACTAGTTTAAGACATGCAAGGCCTCATGTAGGCTCTTTTACACTGGGGACTTTACTCAGTGGAGCATGTATAAACCTGTGCTATGAGACACAAGCTGAAAGGATAACAAAACAGACAGCAGGCTAACATTTTGGTCATTTACCATGAGGCGGGAGTATTGTTAACGTATATAAAAACTTAACTTAAATTGGTAGCTTTAAATGGAATAAGCAGTGTAACTACGTCAATTTAGACACCAAGTTTACAAGTTAGAGATGAGAAGAACTTAGAGTTTGTGTCTGTGTGTCCACATTAAGCAAACCAGGGAGACGGTTGGGGGAAAGGTTTTCCTTGCCTCTGTTGGCACAAGTACAAGACAGTCCCCCATGAAGACTCCCATAGTCAAGTTAGGCAAGTGGCCTGCCTTCCTCAGGGGCAGAAAGCAAACATTATCTGATTTGATCTCTCCAATCACCCATACGGTAGATCCTTCCTAATCTCACATGGCTGGTTACACTGTGAGTGAGTGAGTGAGTGAGTGAGTGAGTGAGTGAGTGAGTGAGTGAGTGACTTTCACTTTCAGGAATATAACTTGAAGTCAGAAGGGCAGCTGAATTCCTGCTTCTGACTCAACTGCTTGGTTTGGTCCCAAAGGGCACACACTGACCCACTCATTAACCGGTAAACCTGCAGCTTGACAAGCAGCTCCTGGATGACAGTAATTGTTGCATTCGCAGACGGAGAGCAATTAATGAAAGGGTCAGAAGTTTCCACAGGGGTGTCTGGCTGAATTAAAAAGCTTGTGCATGATTCTGAATGTAACCCCTAACCTAGGACCTAAGCCTGTGAGCACAGTTGGGATCAGAACTTTCTTTTCACGACATAGAAAATATTAAGATTAAATATTTCAATATTTAAAGCTCTCGCTTTACCATCATTACTGTTGACCAATTCATATTCTCCTTTCTTTTTTTTGGGGGGGGGGGGGGGGGGGGAATATAAATTCAGTGTGTTTTCTGTATAGATTGTATGAACACCTTAATGAGTAGAAAAACATTGGTATTACAGTGAATTATGTATTGTTTCTGCAAAAGATAAAACACCTCGCCAGAAAGTTTCTATTCAATGCTGCTACAAGGTCTCTAATATGAGCGTCTTGTGTTTTTTCGGGGGGGGGGGGGGGGGGGGGGGGTTGTAACAGACGACTATGCAGCTCGGCAAGCGGCATCAAATTAATTAACAATGACTTACGATACAAAGCACTTTGAACTGAGTGTGCGCTGCAAACAGAGCCAGATTGAAGGGAAACTTTGACCCCGCAGCCCTCCCTACAACAGTTGCTTATGACTTCCATGAGAGGCTGGAGGCGAATTCCCTCTGGCGCAGGGCCAGCTGCAGAAACACTCTGCCTCAGCCGCTACACACCTGGACCTTTATGATGAACTATGTTGGCAACATAATGTGAACATGCGGCGTTTTCTCTTTTTTTAGTAAACAGATACATCTGATCCCACAATGGAAGCTGTTGCCAACATTTGAAGTATTTCAGGTGCAGTGTTGGGCAAGTTGCTTCCAAAATGTAATACATTATGGATTACTAGTCAATTGAAAGTAATTAGTTATATCACAAAATCACTGTCTCTGAATAATAATGTGCTATATTACTTTTGCGTTACTTTTGAGTTACTTTCACCAAAATAACCGCAGAAGTAGGCTATGACATGAAGGTACAGTGACGGGAACAGTGACGGGACAGCTCGCTTCAACACAGTGTAATAACAAATGAAAATAATATCCATGTTGAAAATGCATCCTTCTATGCAGCCATCTCAACCACCGAATTCCAGCCACATGAAATCACACTTTTTTTTTACTGTGCCAAATGTTACATGGTGTTGGTGAATTCTTAAAACACAAACACCACTAAACGTTGGGTTAAAATGCGTTGTAACTCGCGCTACTGAGTTTGTAACGGGTATAATATTACCGAAATGTAATTAGTAATGCGGTATATTATTGCGTTACAGCAAAAAGGAATACATTACTGTAATTGCATAATTTTGAAACACATTACTCCGAACACTGTTCAGGTGTCAGTTGATTTGAACTTGAAGATAGTGTTACACTCTGTATGGGTTTCATATGAACTATAACTATGCAGAGTAACAATTCAGGCTATTATTCAACAAGTGTCAGAATTGCAATGCAGCAACATGTATGATGAAAATCATGACTAAAAGTTTTTTATATCATTATATAACAATATGCTGTGTATCTGGTACAGGTAAACACCTTGATTTTATTATACACATAGTTACAGAACCCCACATGTATGTCCAAGCTCACTGTAAAGGATTTCAAACACAAGTGTGCACAAAGCTGAAAGACTGAAAACATTAACTGCAAAGTAGACGTGTAACACATGTCTACATTAGAAGTAAGTTCTGTGCCCAGAACCAACAAAAGTAAATATTAATGTGAGATACGTGCTGTAGCTAGCAAGAAGGGATGGGACCTGATGCACCAGGGCACGTGGTGAGGGCAGGGGGGGCACACGCACATTCCAAACCAAAACAACCTGGATGCAAACTGATGAGTGTCTGAAAACTGATTTTGTGACTGAAGCTCAAGTCTACTATACAGGCTATAAGACTATTTTCAAATATTATTTCACACCACCTTCCTTGCTCCAATTTGTTTCATAGTTAATTTAGTAAAAGCTTTGCATTATTCATTTAGATTTTAGAACAAAACCGTGTGTTGAGGCACCTACTGTAAGAGTATTGAAGTGAATCTTTAATATTGAAATTTCATCATAATATACTTCAGTTTTTTCTGAAAATTATACTAGAATCAGATTGTGATCAAAACAAATGACAAAAATATATCCACCTGTGAATAGTCACTGATCCTGCATCAGCGCAGCAGATTTAGCATCCACAATCACAGATCTCCGCTACCAATCACCTATCAAATCTTTCTGTGCTAAAATGTACGTAATTCAATATGCGTTCTGTGTGTCTGTCGGCATGTCTTCTATCCTTACGTGCCTTTTTTTCATACCCAATTTGATCACACAAAGAACACGTCAGATTTCCGGTTTGCTGACGGAGTAGTTAGACGCACAATGAAACAGCGCTCCCAGATCTATCGCATAGATGAGTAGGAAAAGAAACACTAAAGGCCAAAAAAGAAAGGGCAAAAGGCCAAAAACTCATGATAAAGGCACCTCGGTCAAAAAAGCTAGCAACATTGAAGCAGATCAAGCTAGCAATCGCAGTGAAACTGCTGAAGCCCAGAGGAGCCCCAGAACGAGCATAGATTCTAAAGACATAGTTATTGTGATAAAGTAGCTAAAAACTGAACTCAAGGGGGACAATGACTACCGGAGACAGCAAATGAATCACCTGGGACAAGAACTCAACACCAAAATTGACAACCTTGTGACTGAAATGCAGAGTCTGACCGAGTGGAACAGATGGAGGGATGGGCCGCGGAGGCGACTTAAGCGCTCTGCAACTTCCAAGAGTTTACAGCCAAGGAGTTGGTACTGAGAGAAGCTAGGAAAAAGGGAAAGATTAACACTAGGCCCTCTCCCTATGAAAGGCTTTACCATCTACCCTCCAACCCTCGTTGAGGAGCAGCAAGAGCATTGGTCTTGTTCAGATTTTGTTTCTGGGGTCTACTAGCTTATTTATTATTTGGAATGTGTATGATAGGGTCACATAACTTGAGAATTGCTTCCTTAAATGTGAATGGCCTGAGTAACCCAGTCAAGAGAAGTGCTATCAAAAATGAAAAAAGGATAAGACACAAGTTATATTTCTACAAGAGACACACACGACGAAACAAGAACATGATAAGTTAAAAACGATCGGGTACCTTAACTCCTTTTTCAGTTTTTGTAAAAACAGTTGAAAAAAAGTAGTGGCTACTCGGATTTCCAACTCTCTTAACTTTGAAATTATTAAGGAAAAGGGAGACAAAGACGGCAGATATGTAATTATCAAAAGAAGGATAGAAAACGTTCTGGTAACATTTGCTAACATAAACGTGTATGTTAGCCCCGAGAATTCTTTAAATTTCTATTTGATACATTCTTTTCTGAATGGAATTTTAGTCTAAGATTGGAAAACAATTTTAAACTACTCTGTTGATACGACAAGTACAAAAAAACATAAATCCCCTAGGTCAAAACACCTAATATGTTACTGAAAGAGATGGGTGTGTACGATGTTTAGAGAAACCTCCATGTGGTAGGAAATACTTTACTCACTATTCAGCTACACATCAGGTGCTCTCCAGAATAGAACATTTCTTATTGAATATTAGAGATAGACACAGGGTGAAGGAGAGCTCAAAAGGAACAGCAGATATCAGATCACATTACGTCACAATGCAATTTACTTAACTATAGATATCCATAACAGAGCAAAGAGTACATTGTGGAGACTAAATACCAGTATTTTAAATAATGAGACTGTTGTAAAGGGGATTAAGAAAAAAATCAGTGATTGTATAAGAGAAAACAAGAATAACCAAGTAGACCCTACCATAGTTTGGGACACGGTTAAAGCAAAAATGAGAGGGAGACTGATCTCAAGAACGGCATACTTAAATAAGATGAAGAGGACAAAGTACGATGAATTAGAGAAAACATTGAGAAAACTAGAGAAACGACAACAAAAAGATGGGGATTGAGAGACCAGATAAAAGAAGTAAGAAACCAAATAGAGATCATCTTGAATGACTAATTGGAAAAGAAATTGAGATTCACAAAACAATTATTATCTGGCCGGAATGCAGCAAAAGTAATCGCAAGACGCCTCAAGACACAGCAAAACAAACACTCAATACATTAGATCAGAGACCCTCTGACTAATAAAAATGTTTACGAACCAGAAGGAATTCATTAAATCTTCAGAGATTACTACAAAACATTACTCACAGCCTAGGATTGTTGAGGAAGATAATATAGATAATATAGTTAGACCTTCCCTCGATAGGAAAAAAAAATAAACAAAAAATGAACCGCCCCCATCACAACAAAAGAATTGGATGTAGCGATTAACAAATTGAAAACAGATAAATGCCAAGGGAGTGATGGATTTCCGGATGAATGGTTCAAAATCTTTAAAGAAGACCTTGCCCCTGTATTACTAGAATCCTTAATTGGACACTCAACAAAGCTGTGGCACCACCATCGTGTAAAGAGGCCGTGGTATCAGTCATCACGAAAGATGGTAAAAACAATGACTGTTGTGACTCTTATCGTCCAATTTCTATATTGAACGTAGATTATAAATTGTTTACTTCTATAATCTCAAAAAGAATGGAACTAGTTTCACCTGATTTAAAAAATGAAGATCAGACAGGGTTTATAAAAGGTCGACAAACACAGGATACCATCAGACCAACCCTACACATTACAGATCAGGCTAATAAACAACATCTAAGTGCGGCTCTGGTCAGTCTCGAAGCGGAAAAGACGTTTGACAGAGTTAGCTGGTCTTTTCTGTATAGAGTACTAGAGAGGCTGGGCTTTAATAACCAATCTGTTAGTTTCATACAATCTTTATACAAAGACCTAACCGCTAGACTAAAGATCAATGGCCATCTGACAGGCAGTTTTAAGATGTTTAGAGGCATTTGCCAGTGCTGCTGCCCTAGCCCCTCCCTTTTTGTAATATTCATAGAGCCCAAGCTATCAGGCAAAACTAAGAGTTGAAAGGACTTAATATAGCAAATGATGAACATTTAATATGACTTTTTGCAGATGATATTACTACGTATCTTCAAAATCCAAACTCAACACTTCCTAAACTTATGGAAATTATAGAGTACAACGCTCAGATGTTAGGTTATAAAGTGAATATAACAAAAACAGAGGTTCTCTCTCTTAACTACATACCAAGTAAGGCAATCAAGCAAACTGAACAAACTATATGAAAAAACTACAGCATAATAAATAATAGGATACAGAAAGATATAACAAAATGATCATTACTAGCATTGGCCTTTAGTTCAAGACTAGAGTAATTGACGTGGTGAAAATGAATGTACTACCAAGGTTGCTATACCTCTTTGTATCACTTCCAGTCAGAATCCCAGATTCTCAGTTTACAGCTTGGGATAAACAGATATCCCGGTTTATCTGTGCTGGGGCAAGGCCAAGGGTAAAATTTCAGACACTCTAAATTGCCAAGGAAAACGGAGGCCTTGCACTGCCAAATCTCAACTATTATACTATTATAGTGCCCAAATGAGGTAAACTGTCTATTGGTGCTCCCCGAATTATCAAGCTAGATGAAAACTCACTGAACTAAACCTGGGTCAATCTCAACCTCAGGCCAGGATAGGTGGAAAAGAATATACAGACCAAAAGGGAGAAAATTCCATTTTAAAAGTTTCACTGAAATTATGGAATGAGATTGTCAGGAAAAGCAAATTTGAAGAAGACTGTAAACTTCTGATTTGGCCTTCTCAGAACCCCCCCCCCGTCTAGACCTGGAGAGATAAATAATATATTTGTTAGGTGGAGAGAAAAATGAATAACAGCTGTATGTACACTAATAGAGGGAAACACTTTAAAAACTTGAATATATATATATATTTCTGTATCTTTGATACAGAAATTAACAAAGGAATTTCCACAGAAGGTCATGAAGTGATTGAAGTGTTTGAAGTGTACAAACAAAACCCCTCAAAGATTGTTTCTAAAGTGTACAGAAGCTCTCAAAAATCGTAACGGAAGAAATTCACTTTATGTCAAAATTGAAATGGGAACTAGAATTGAACATTAAACGGATAAAGAGTAATTGGCATTCTGTGTGTAGAACGCAACACATTTCCACTAGCTCTAAAAGATGGAGGGAAGTCAGATAGAAGAATTTAATCCACTTTTTATATTACACTGGTAAAACACTGGGTAAACAGCAGCCATGCTGGAGACAGTGTGCGCAGATGAATGCCAATCATTTGGGTCATGTATTAAAATATAAAACATTCTGGGACAGGGTTATTCAGATTATTGAGAAGATTTTACGCTACAAGATTCCCAGGGACCCACAGATTGTATACCTTGGACTGAAAATCCTGATACTTGCCTGTAAAAAGGCTATCACAAGGAGCTGGTTGAAATGTGACCCTCAAAGTCCAGGTCAGTGGCTGGACATTGTTGAGGAAACATATTCCATGGAGAAACTGACTCATTATCTAAGGAGTAAAGCAGGGACCCATGATCGACGCCGGAGACAATGGACCGTATACAAGAGATAAGATGGGTCGTGCTCTCAGCTGGTCTTATAAGAATGGATCAAAGGTTGTAAACCCTTTTTTTCTTCTTCTTTTTGTTATGGACTTTGTTGAATTGATGTTTTCTTGCTCCTAGTGCATGTTTGTAAATAGTCAACTGTGATGAAAACACCACCCCCCCCCACAACTAGATTATTACGTAATCATTAATGCTAATTTGGCAAGAAGAACTACACCTAATTTCTGGTAATGGAGCTCAATGGTTTGCTCCATTTTCCTCCCAATTAATCCTCTTAAAGTAAAGTGAATATTCCACAAGCCCGCAATGCATCAATCATGCTTTTTTCTTCACATTTTAAGTATTGATAAATCAGTTGCCGAACAGGTGTGCCCATGTATCACTGGGTTACTCACACACATACACACACACACACACACACACACACACACACACACACACACACACACACACAACTTTCTTTCCACCTACCATTGTGGCTGGTGGATTCCAAAATCTCCCAACCACTTATTGTTTACCATTGTGTTTTTGGCTGGCGAGTGAATCCAGCAGCCCCTTGCCTATTTTACCAACATTTGGCTCGTGGCTGGTGATAATTTCCAACTCTTGGTACCTCAACCGCTTCGTATCTGGACAGACTAGTACCAAGTCTACACACACAGCCAGGGACGACTAGGCAACAACAGAGAGGGAGGATGGCTAGGCAAAACTATTAGGTAAACCGTCGGTGAGGTAAACATCTTTTTCAAACACCATGCGCATACACACAACACATGGGTGGCTCGAGAGTGTTAAAGCTGTTATTCATTATCCACACGACTGCATTCCAAGGCCGGACAAAAGGAGTTATCGCCACCATCATTCAGATGGGAGCACGAGAGAGGTAGAGCGGGATTTAAGCAGTTTCTCAAACAAGATGCCCCCACCTGATAACCTTAGCACCGCCGTTGCACCATTCCCACATGTCCTAATGTATTCACAAATCAGAGAAAGAGAGAGGGGGGAAAGAGGGAGAGAGAGAATGAGAGAGAAAAAAAAAGATTGAATGAGGAGGCAATGTGAGAGGAGGAAAGCAAGAGGAGAGGGAGAAAGAAAGAAACTGTGTGAACATTAACACGGAATGGAAGCGATGGAGAACGATAACAACACCTCCTCCTTCCCTTTACAGGAAGTGACCAGTGAGGCAAGTGCACCTCACTTCTGATGTGGCTGCTTCAGTGCTTTGTGGCAGGCTGTATACAAAAATGCCATAACAACTCTTTTTCCCTTCACTATCTGGAATGTTTTGGGAAATATTTAAGGGGGGACATGTTCTTAGGTTTAGATTAGGTTTTAAACATTTCGGATTCACTCGCCCATCGTGACCTTTTGATGGACAGGGAAGCCCAGGCATTCAGTGCAGATCTAAGGGTTAAGGTGTAATTCACCTATCCACCCATCGTCCAGGGTCACTTGCTGGTCAAGAGACAATAAACTGAAAATGTGGCGGCTCTCTGACGCCATTATCTAGTGGGCTTTTCATTTGGCATAAAAATAATTAATAGGCCTAACAAAGTTCATCAATGAGAGAATATGTGCACTCTATCTAGTTGTCTCACCTTTTTTAAACTCCTCCAGCATTGCATCCAACTTGGTGTCGTTGAACACAAAATGTAACGGGTGGCTGTAAAACTTTGTGATGGTTTTGAGAGGGGTGCAATCATCCGGGTCTACAAACGCCAGGTCCTTGACAAAGAGCAGATCCACTATGTTTGACCTCTCGCCCTCGAAGACTGGGATGCGCGTGTAGCCGCTCTTCATGAGGTCAGACATGGTGTTAAAGTCGAGGGTGCCATCCCCGGGAATCATGAAGCAATCTCTCAGCGGCGTCATCACGTCCTCCACGGTCTTAGTCCTGAGCTCCAGCGCGCCCTGGATGATGTTCAGCTCCTCCTTAACCAGGTCGTTGTAAGGGTCCGTGACGCGCAGCATCTCCAGAAGCTTCTCCCGGTTGTACACGGTTCCTATCTCTTGTCCCAGAAGGTAGTCAAGCAGCTTGCTCACCGGGTAAGAAGCAGGGAAGGTGAGCAGCATGAAGAACTTAGTGAGGAATATGGTGTTGGCCCCGACAGCGAGGCCGTGTCTGGAGCAGATGGCCTGGGGCACAATTTCTCCAAAAATGACTATTCCAATGGTGGACATGACCACCGCAATCAACCCCGAACCGGCGATATCATCCAGCAGGATGGTCAGCGTGGTGTTCACCAACACGTTCCCAAGCAGAAGCGAGCAAAGCAAGTAATTCCCTTGGCTCCTGACCGGCTCTATTTTTTTGGCGTAATTCTTTTCCTTTTCCGTGCCACAGTTCTGGACTATCTGGAGCTCCATGGGGTCCAGAGCCATGAGCCCCAGGTTCAACCCGCTGAACATACCCGAGAGGCAAAGCAACATGGAGATGAAGATGACCTGGAGCCAAAAAGGCAGCAGGAACTTTTTTTCCTCCACCACTATCACTTTGGTGTCATCCCCATCGTGGTAGATCCAGGTGTTCTCCGTCCACAGGTCATGCATCCCGGCTACGGCCGGTGTTGCGGTGGCGATGCAAAGGTAATACGCTTTACTCCTCTCTGTCTTTCGCAGAGGTTTGACCTCAATTTCCACTACTCCGGACGTCTTCCGATTCAGAATGATGTTGGGCAATATAATTATATCCGAAGTCCTAATACCGCAGGGATGCAAGCCGGACCAGTCCTCTTGGCTCTGGTTATCCCCCGAGGAGCTGTCAAGGCTCCCTACCGGCCGGCTGCGCTCATGTTCCGTGAAAGAAATTTTGGACCAGGTCTCGTTGTTGATGTTCTGCCCGTACACCCTTAATTTTACCCGAGACCGCTCACTCACCCGCAGGTAGCCCCTATCCATGAAGGAAATGTCGTCCGTGTCCTCCAGTCGGAGCCCTATGATGACGGTCTCCTCGGACCCTTCCTTGCCACTTGTCGGGGTGACACAACAGCCAGTGACAGTTAAGAAAATCATCGCAAAAGCTCGGACCCGGTTAAGTGACGCCATTTTTGCAGCGGTGGGTGCTTGGGATGACGTCTCTGCCATATTGATAACCACTGGCAACCAACCTCCTGAATGAAAAGGGCTTTTAAAAATCAGAGCCAGTCGGAGTCCGCCTTCATCTCCGCCGAGGGTTGCCGTGACTTGTGCATCGGGACCTGCTCGTTCCCACTACGTGTCCGACACTGATGACTCGCGAACGCAGGCTTATGGGCCAACTCGTGCCTCCCCTGATGTCCCCGAGACAGGCGACAGAGGCGACCAATAAAGAGGGGCCTTTGGCTATAGGGCGGGGCGTCCACAGCCTCTTTGGCGAATCAAATTCCAAAACAAGTGCACCTCATGTTAAGAGACAGGCAGGACTCTACTCGTGACTTGTTTAACATGTATCCTACTAGAGGAGATAACAAATGTAAATGATTAAAATGTATTTGTTAAAAAAAGACATATCAATAAAGACGGACACAGTAACATGATTACCTATACAATATAATGCAATACATTATGATAAATAATTACTATTTTATATTGTTTAATTTATATTGAGACTGTCAGAGGTGTTCATTCAACTATTCCTACATGGTAAGGTTTAAGGTACTTATTACAGTATTACATTATACACACACACACACACACATATATATATATATATATATTCGGACTCCATTAGGTGTCATGGCATCCAGGATGTTGGGAACCATTGCCTACATTATATAGTGTCATAGTAAGTGTGTATTAATCAGTGACCAGTACTTAATTGACTGACAATATTTATTGTCCTATAACAGAAATTACACACAATAATGAACACAACAATGCTGGTATTAGAATGCCTGCAAAGCTATAACTAATGTAAAACCTGTCCTACCTACTGCCTAACAAATCAATAAAATTAGAGGCATTACATTAGAAGTAATTAATTAGGGAAATAGGGGAAAAAGTCCTGTGAATGTTATGGATAAGATATTCAGATGTCTAACATTGTGGACAACTGGGGGAAAAAAGCATTATAAGAAGAAGTCACCAAAACTGTTCAAGATTATGTACAGGTTTTGAATGTGCCAACGTGATGTTATTTATGCTAGACATTAGTCAAATAAATTAAGTTAATCTTTTCAGTCTTTTCTGTTTTTCAAGTTGAAGATTGACAGGGCAGTGTGCACAGAACATAAATAAGACATGTTTACGTGTGATTAATTTCAATTGCTCAAATCTCATTTCAAATGTTAATAAGACACAACATAATGACATTGCCTAATACATAATTAAGTCAGTAGATTTAAACTACTGTTATTATGCATACACAGTATGATGCTGGGCCTGTATTTCTCAGTGCTCTTCCCACCATCATTTGCAGCAGGGAACAGACTGTGTGCTGCAGCATCCCCCTGTGGCTGAACCTGGACCTTGTTTCCCCAGCTGATGGACCAGCTTGAAAGGATCCACAATGCCTGGCTGTATCAACAGTTCAACAAGGCAGAAATCAGAGGGAGATACATAACTTAACCTACACAAAGTTCTACCTGAGTATTACATACCTAATAACTGTGTTTCACCCATGATAATTGTAAGGAATGTGGATTCTCACTTTTTCTGATATTTTAGCATTAAAAACCATGTAAAACGCTGAATAGTATATATAACAGCAGAATAACAAGTTGTTGCACACGGAGCACTCAGGTGCATCTTTACACCTGGTACCACTGTCTCTTTTATGAGAAACTGGTTGTTCATTAAATTAGCATGTCATAGTAGCTGTACTTTCAATAAAAAGACCAAAGGCTTTTTATTACTATAATTACCAACTAGATGTGTTTCTGAGAAAGGTATTGCAGACGTGACTTCATTTCAGAGTCCAAAGGTTAAACCCAGTGACAAATTTAGATAAATCACTTTTTCCAATTGACTTCTTTGCTACAAAAAAAAACTAAACAAAAATCCCTTAATAGCAGAATAAAATGTTACGGGTGATTAAAAGATTAGGGTAGTTTATAGTATATGAAGTGTTTGTAGATGTGTGTGTGTGTGTGTGTGTGTGCACAGAATCACCATGAGCACTGATAAAATGGTATTCCATTAGCTGAGAAGAGAACATTCCTTCCTGTTCAAGGTTCCCCAGCATGACTCCACAGTCTGGTTATGACTCCAAGACAGCTGCTTGACCTTGTGCGTGTGGATGTGTGCGTATGTATGTTTGAGTGTGTGTGTGTGTGTGTGTAAGAACTTGCAGCATGCATTTCTGGTGCGCACATGCGCGTGTGACTATGTGCACTTTGTAGACCGCGGGGCTCTCTGGGTGTGTCACACACTTGGAACGAATCCGACAAACACACTGACTTCTAGTGCTCAAAGACAAATCACACAAAGACATTTCCGCATCCAGGAATTTAGTTGGGACACTGACCTTAGGTTTGACTCCACAGGACTCACGAGGACCTCCCAGTGGCTGGAAAGTGAAGTCCCCCGCAAATCTGGAATGGGTCAAGATGGTGGCCACCTCTCCATCAACCTCCACCACTTCATCCACCTGTGAAATAAACCCACACCTGACATCATTTGCACATTCTTGCATGAGCAGAAGACATCGAGATCTTCTTGTACTGCATGTACAGACCTTGAATGTGTTCTGACAGTCAAACTGGAAGTTGTCCTCTACTCCTGTAATGCCCCCGTTATATATGACCTGACAGGGCTTTCCGTTGCCTTTAGGGACCTTGAACAGGCGGTACGTGGCAGAGACAAACTTGAAGTTGCCTGTATTGTCAGAAGGGGTAAGAGAGAGTCAATAAATGCCCCAGTCAACCTCAACAAAAATCTATGTCTTGTGTGATATATTTATTGAACAATTAACAACTGATCCTTGAAAGGGACAGTTCACCCCAAAATGCAAATTTCCTCTTGCTTGTAGTGATATTATCAATCTAGATATTTTTTGAGTTGCCCAGTGTTGGTGAGATCAGTTGTAAAGATGTCTGCCTTCTCTCGAATATAATGGCACTAGATGGCACTTGCCGTGTGGTGCCCAAAATGCCAAAAAAGACATTTTAAAAACTCAACAACAATATCTCTTTCCAGAAATCAAGGACAGTTACTCAAAATAATACACAGACCAGTTTTAATGTAGGAACTATTCTCCTTCTACCCATGAGTCCATGAGGAGGCTTCCTTCTGGGCGGTGATGCGGTCTGCAGGTGGGGTTTAGCAGAAAGAAAATAGTCTCCAACACTGGGCAACTCACATTGCTTTCAAGAATTTTACTGGATCCCCAGGACTGAAGAGTGGATGTCTAGTAACTCATAAAGTCCAACCAAATGACCAGTCTGCCATGAACTTTAAAGGCCCTACACACCCATGGTCCATCCACACACGTTTGCACTCATTAACACTAATTAGACCTCTGTGTGGGCGTGTGCAAACTCTGCTTATTTGACATCTCCATAACTCTGCTGTAAGCTTTATTGCACCTGTGAGCGAGCAAAAGTCTAATTGGCAAGAATAAGTGGAAACACCTGTATGGGTGTGGAAGGCCTTCACAATAAATGTAGTTTTAGATCAATCTTGGCTTCAAAAAAGCATAAATACATAAGTAAAAGAGAGTTCAAATAGAGGTTTAGTCTTCTGCAGTTTTGGCCATTTCTTTGCTTTTTGCTCGCAGGTTTCTCCATAGAGCTCCCCCTATAGCTTCGGAATAGATATTTGGCGGCTCCTGTGTTTACATGTGTATGGCTCTTTGCTTGGTCAGTCTGCCGTTTCCTCTTTCTCTGTTCCTCCCACAATGCTTTCTTGGCTTTCTGCTGCTTTTTTGCCGGCTCAGCCATGACGATAGTGTGAAAAACTCCATCGCTACCTTGATAGCCGGTTCCTGAATGGCCACATGTGTGCAGTGCTGTGAAGCAATTTGTTACATCGCAAGACCTGTCATCACGCAATACTTCCTGACGAGTCCGGCAACTTGCTGGCCCAAAGTTGCAAGGGTAGTTTTTCCGCTCAACTTGAAAAAAGTCATATAACCATTCCAATGACTCCGAAACTGTTCAGTTAAGGTAAATTAATATAAAGAAAACAACATAGTTCCTCTTTAAAATACATTGTAATGTTGATGGAACGATAATTAAATTTAATTTGAAAATGACTGTTTTTATGTTTTTAGAAACAAGCAAACAATGTAATACACAAAATAAATGAATAAGTAACATATAAAGAATAAAATAGTAACAAACCCAGAACTTCCTGTAGCTCTTTGTTGTCGACGGTGATGATGCTGGCTGTAACCAGCCGTGGTGGGCTGAAGCCCACTTCTTCAGCCAATTGCAGCAGATCCTTCCACCAGAGTGCTCCACCAAGACACTCACCTGCCAAGATACATTTCATTATAAAATTCTGGCACGTGTCTGTGAGCTTTTATGGCAGAGGGATATTAATTTGACGCACCCCACAGCACTTTGTGGTTTTTAATTTCGTCTGTTAGTCTTCTACTGCTGTAGACGTCACTGAAGTACAGCTCACCCCCGTCCTAAAGATCAACAGTCAAACGGTGTATGTGGTTAATAATGCAAACGACGTAGACTAATAGGTTCAATAGTGCATGATTCCTAATTTTTTTGTGTGCCTTTTGTCAAAGCATTCTTGTTGTGTTTTGTGAGATTTAATTGGAAAATAAGGCCAAAGCTCAACTCTAAAGCAGTGTACTGTACCTTGAGCACACTGTAGGCTTCCGCCAGTACTCGCTTCTTGTCTGGAGAGAGATTCACCACACAGTTCGAACTATGGCAGAAAATCAACACTTCAACACAATTTTTCAAGAATTACACAGCATTAAAATACAAAAAAGAAACAGAGAAAGAGACAAAAAAGACGTACATAATGATATCAAATGAGCTCTTTTCCAGACCCGCTTCTGTCAGGGCCTCAATGTGGCCCTGGACAAAACTGACATTGGGCTTCTTGTAGCCAAACTCTTTCATGTGATAGTCCACATATGTCCTGGCAATGTCAAGCTAGAAGAAAACACACTGTTGCATTTGAATCTAAATTGGAATTACATACATAATTCTAAAGTACACACATACTAGGGAGCAGAATGTTGTCTTTCTAAATCTAGAATAAAATAGCTATTGGTTACAAGACAGTTGCCTTCACACATTTTATTTTACATTTTAGTATACATCACTAACAGTTCACTGTGTGCCACAGCCATACTGTGATGCTGATGCTCAGTACCTGGTCCTCAGTCATGTCAATCCCAGTGATATGGCCCTTCTCGCCCACAAGCTGACTTAGCATGTAGCAGTCCCTCCCACTTCCACTTCCCAGGTCCAGTATCCTGCAGCCCTCCAAGCACTCTGGCACCACCAGACCACAGCCATAGTACCTGAGGGAGAAGGACACCCACTGTAACCATCTGTGAATCAGCGATTGTTACAGTGTAAACAATTAAAGCAACAACTTAAAATGTAACAACAGTCCAATGACCTGGCGGTGACGTCAGGATGTACTTTCTTCAGGGCCTGGCGGATGAAAGCAGGGGTGGGCTTGGCTGGAGCCACACAGGCATTGCTCTTCAGGTCTGCGGTGTTCTTCAGCACCTTGCCATAGTACTCCTGTTTGTATGCGGAAAAGCTAGCTAGCTTTATAGTTGCTCCTCGTCATACAAAAGGTTCTTATCAGTTAATTTTAATTTGAGTGTTGACTTATCATAGGCTACTTCAAAGCTGTAGGCTACTTTGGTGGGTGAATTCACCTCGAAAAGTAACATTGTCCTAAATAAAAACTGCTTGTGTTTTAGCTTAGTAAAGCACTTGAGCTAGGCTAGCGAGCAACTAACGAGTACTGTAAGTGATGCACGTTATATTACCTTGACGTCCATGTGAACGGTGCTATCAACGAAGCCTTTGGCAGACGCACTTAAAAACGAGAAGTTAATTGCATGTAATGTTAGTTAGTTAGCCTACCTTGTTAGCTGTAACGTTACGCTTGCTACTAGCCTACCTCACATTGCCGTGTAGTTACGGCAAAAAAGTTACAACTTGACTTCATTCCACAAGTTTACAGTTATAAAGTTATGTAGCTAGTACGTTATTGGTGTAGATAACTAGCCTATGTTGCTAAAAACAGTTGTGGTCTCACGTTAAGGTACAAATCTGACACACGCCACTCGCTCCAGTGCTAAGTTCCATGCACATTCTTTACGATAAATGAACTTACGAGGCATGTTTTGAGGTTGTTCTTACCTGTTTTCTTCAGCCATTACACTGAGTTATAAAAAAGTCCACAATGTGTACCGGTTAACCTTAGAGGAAAGCTTTCAGCAGTGGTTGGCTCTCTGAACAAAATAAACAGTGTACAGTTGACTTCTTGTTTAATAGCACACCCTGTCCTTCACTTCATGAAATCACAGCTGGACTCTGGTAACATCACGTAACAGTCAATAAAGTTCAAAGATAAGGTGTATGTTACATTTTTAATCCATACAAAAGAATGAATTTAAAAGGGCATGTTTATTGAAAATACATCCATATTGGTTGCTTTAATAAATTGCTTATGTTAGGATCAGAACATTCAAAGGACATGTGCAAAACCACCTTACACACACTTGTGAAGAAAAAAAAACAACGTGTCTTTGGCAAGATGCCCCTGATCTTCTTAACAAGTTATCTACTAGTCAAACGTACCCTTCACACAACTTAAGGATAAGTTATTTAAAAAAAAAAAAAAAAGTTTAATCTTTTTCTAACAGAATAAAACAATACCCATAATGAGAAAAAAAAATCCATCCCTAACAATAAAGCTAATTATTTCATACAAAATATAAAAGCAACTATTTGGTTCACAAACATGTGACAGAACATTATACACATTTTCAAATATAAAGTGGTTCCAAAATTGTATACAGTTCCAATATTTTTTTTAAAGGATTCAGCTGATATGAAAATAGCTTGTCTTGGTTACATGTACCACAATCACACAATATCACTTTATAGCTCACAAAAGCATTAACAAATAAAGAATTTTAGAGTGTGTTCAGACATTGATGTGTAAGATTTAATCATCTTACTGCTAATACATAAAGTCCATGTTACATTTTTAACTCAGAAGTTTTGAGACAGCTTCAGTTAGATTGTTTTAGGGTATACACCATATAGAAATCTGCGGGACCAATGACTGAAACATTTGTGCTTTGCAATGTGACATTGCAATGTGTGGAAATTGAAAAAAAAAGAACACGTGCATGACAATGAAATGTAGCATCACCAAGTTCCAATTAATTTCAGAGATTGGGAAAACTAAAATTTTACTTAATTTGTAAATTTTGCACAGCATGCTCATAGCATTATCCATGGCCCATTCATCATTAATCAAGATCTAATCTATAACAGCCCCTGTAAGATTTGGATTAAAAGGTTGAATTTAAAACATTTAAGCTCTTAAAGGCATTTCAAACTAAGAGTCTTCCATTTATAGAACTATTTGGTATATAGCATTATAAATATTGCTTGTTAACTTATTGTGTTGTTTGTCCATAAATGTTTTTTTTTTTAATCCAAACTGAATTAACTAAAACTTAAGTCCCCAAAGACGTATTTTTCCACTCAACAGGAGGAGCATTTTATACTGTATAGTGGACTGTATAGTTTAGGCGGTAAACTAAGTGACTCACACCAAAGTTTGAGGTCTGACAATGTCCTTCTCAGTTGTAATCTCTAAGAAACGTATCATTGTTCATCAAAGTTCTGCATTTTGGGTAGTCATACTACAAACATTCATTAATTTAAAAATTATTGTGTACAAAGTGAACCGGTTGCATCCCGTAACAATCCAAAGAGGTCCATTACTTACATTTGTAACAAAACCCTAAGACACTATCTACAATCATCTACTGCGATTTAAGACTGAATTAATGAAAGCATTTTCTGTTTTGATTTGTTTAGCTAAAAGCTCATTTATAAAGATAAATACACTTTGTGCAAAATATGAACTGCTCACATGAAGATTTGTAAATGCACTTATACTTCTCTATCACTAGCAGGGCAGATAGAGAACAACAAAAACAGACAAGGCAGAGCGTTTTCTAAACGCTGAAAAGCACTTTAGAAGTATGTACGGGACGTCCCAAACAGTCTTGTTCTAGTGTCCCTGTACAGTATCAGTTTGCATAAGAACACACACTGTGGTAAATCCACATTGCACTCATCCAAAATCTTCCTGCTGTGTTTTTTTGTCACTATGTAGTTTCCTGCCTGCAGAGAACTGCTTTGCAGAACTGTTGCAAGCACCGGTGGTGAGGAAAGCTGCATTTATCATGGGCACCTAACGTCCTGTCATCACAGCTTCAGACAGTGTGTCAGTAGCTTCCATTGCATGATAAGGACAACTGAAAGACTGCATGTGTGTGTGTGTGTGGTCTCAATTGACACAGGCTGTTAAAGGCCTTCAACTGCCCAAACATAACTCATGATCCACAGGTTAAGGCCACTGTTCCAGTGTGGCGAGGAAAAGGCTTTCTGCACCTTTGGAATTTCATCATATTAAGTTGACATTTCCCCGCCTGCTCCCACCCGTTTCTAAGATGCACACATTCATAAAAATACTCACTCAGAAAGTATTTAGTCGTAACACATTTTCTCAGACACAAAAGCATATGCCTCCATGCTAATGTCTCAAGTGCTCTCTCCTTCCCTCTATGAAACAAAGGTGTGCTGACTGTGTTTCAGCCCTGCGGCTCAGTGCTGGTGCTGTGGTGTGGTCCCTCCTGTTCGTTGATGGTGTGGAGGATGAGGCACACTGGAGGGTGGAGCGAAGCGCTGCCTATCTGATGAGCCGGTTGAGGAGATCCTGATGGCCCACGTGCGACCCGCCTCTCCAGCCCGCTTGGGGCCTGCTCCTCCTCCCCACTGAAGGAGGCGCGATGGCCACAGCTGTCGCAGAAGTCGCCTGTCTCCTCCCCCTCCTCCTCTTCATCATCTCCCTCATGCCCCAGCAGGCTCTCAAGCTCTCTCAACTCCTTTCCTTCCTGGCCTGTCCCCCCAGCTCCACTAAAACCGCTGCTCCCACGTGTGCCACACACACACACCTCAATCCCAGAGTCACCTGTGAATCGCCTCCTTCTACCATTGGGGAGTCGGTCTTTGTCCTCAGCAGAACCCTCTGACGGGTCCTTTAACAGGTGGTCCTTGCAGGAGTTGTCCCCACTTTCACTTCTTTTCTCCTGGCTTGTAAGTCCCTCCCTATTGAGCCCATTTGACAGCAGTATCATGCCGGAATCTCGTGCTGTCTGCATCGGCTTGTTTGGCCTCAAGTCTAAGGTAGGGGTTTGTGGATCTTCTATGCTGGGTCTGCAACACAGACTGTCAGAGACCGGGGGCACCGGAGTGGGCTGGATGGTTGGACAGTGTCTCTCCTGCTGCTCAGGAGCCAGTGGGCTAGAAGCCACTGATATTGGGCCTGTGTGTAAGGCACTGTAAGGAGGGGGAGGAGTCGGTGGCCGGTTGACCACCTCTTCGTAGTCAGGCAGGAGGTAGTTTGGCAGAAACCCTGAAGAGAAAAAGCATTCCTTTGAATATGCACAGAAACAAATGTTTTATTTTATGCAAACACCACTGCCTGATCCCTAAACATTTCAGTTTGACCTCACTGAACTTTCCGGACCACTATTCAAACATTCATAGAGCAATAGGGAGAAAAATGTGACAAAACAAGCTAATTTCTGGGTCAATTCTGTGCTGGTGCAGCACTGTGCAAGATGATGTCGTAACACTGGCGAGGTACCAAAAGAGCAGTGCTGGCCATTTCCTGAAAACTGGGGCATGCAAACAGGTTCTGACACTGTGTGAAACCAGGGATACATGTCAGTGCAAACATTGAATTTGAGCCAGGGACCACTGCTTTGTTTGTCACTAGTTTTAAATTCCTCCGTTTGATGTAACTAAGAGACTACTGGTGGATGGGTAAAACACAGGACCTTCACCCAGGAGACCGGGGATCGTGTCCCGTGTGTCACGTGTCCTTCGTGTCTCGCGTCTCCTAAACTAAACTGTCAGTTTCTTTTGTTTTACTACAGCCAACCCCGTCTTTTCCTAAACTCAACTGTCGCTTTTCTCGCGATAACAGGCCAAGTGGCGTGTATGTTTACGTCCACTGCATACAGCATAAACATACATGTAAATAGCTCAAAACGTGTACAGATAACACGCCACGTGTCAAAGTGGGCGTCAAAGTGGGCGTGTATGTTTACGCAAATTCAGGATGTCATGTTGCCAAAAATATTTTCAAATCATAAAACTACAGTGCTAAAACTAGAATGTGTGATGCCATCATGTATAAAGTTGTGTGTGTGTGTGTGTGTGTGTGTGTGTGT
>NC_045734.1:23025673-23027786 GCF_008692095.1 Etheostoma spectabile | reverse complement strand
GTGTGTGTGTGTGTGTGTGTGTGTGTGTGTGTGTGTGAGGGTAGTGTATGGTGGATTCATCTGAATTTTTTGGCATAGAAAAGTTACACATCAGGTTTTATCATCATGTTGTGGGTGTTGGAGTGGTAGCTCTTACTGAAGTAGAAGGGCACGGGGGGGTAGTTGTGTGCTTCGCGGTAAGCGATGAGGTTAATCTCATGCTGCCGTTGTTGCTGTTGCAGCCGTTGTTTGGTGCGGCGATGGTGACACACACAGCAGCAGCTCAAAATGAAGATGATTGCCCATACCAACCAAAACCCTGTGAGAGGAAGATCAACACTGTTATGTTTTGTTTAAAATGGAACTCCAGCAAAATAGATCAAAAGTCAATGTGATCGTTGGCCTGATATTTTAAAAATAAACTCAGGGGGTGATGAATAGGTTCAAATAGGAAAGATTGTGCTGTACAATAATAGAAATGTAGAACTGTACTGTACATAAAGGGCCTGCTGGTAACACAAACATAACACTGCAGATCAAATCATGCCAACATCTGGTTCTAGTGAAACATTCACATGCTTGCACACTGCATGTATTGCATTTTAAATTTGATCACATAGAATAACTTCAATCATCCCTGAAAGGTCCAAGTACACTTTTTATTTCTAGAACAAGGCACTGAGAGGTTCTGCTATGGAGCAACTCAATATACAGTAGAACACCACAGAAAAACTTTCCAGCATAATGAGGTTGTTTAATTACAATCTGTGCTTTTTCTGTATGATATGAAGTTAATTTTCTACAAAGGCATTTTTTGTGGAACTGTACTCTACAATCTGTAATCTAGAATCCAGTCTAAACAGCAATAGAGAGCAAAAACTGGCTTCAAAAACGTGTTTATGTCTCTGCCAACCAAATGCAGTTTACATCCATGTATCTCTCGACTCATATGTAGTGAATTTAAAGGAATTTAATAACAAAAGTGTATTTTTTGGCAAAATATGAATGTTTCACAGATCTTCAACCCGTCAGCAGAGAAGACCCATGCAATCACCACATTTAAGATTAGTGTCACCAATTATATATGGGTGTATGATTGGCAAGATGGCTGCTGAAGGGTTGGATGGTTTGTCAGGCTCCAATCCAATCCTTTCTAACTCATTTTTTCTGCTGCTAATTGGCAGAATACCCATTTGCGTTTAATAATATAATTACTGGTTCAACAACTAAACAAAGAAACCAGTCAAACAACAATCACGGAGATGAAGGAAAAGTTTTTGCATTACTGCTTTGCTGTTGGCTTCTGCTGCTACCGCTTGGTCAACACCTAAGAGCAAACAAACAGATGTCCCAGGCTGATAACGACCAGTCAGTAAATAGGAATGAAGGCTGAGACTGAACTTGGGGGTACCTTGCTATCTACTCAATCATCAAACAATCTGATCACTCCCGTTGTGGCACACCGAGCAAACCTTCAAAATAAAACAGTAACAGAACTGGAAGTAAATGGAGTTACCAACAGTTACAATTCAGCAATTGAAAATTAATTCAGTAACTTCTTTGTTCAGTCAGTGGAGGAACTTGCTGAGAATTTTGACTCAGCAACCCTAACACAGACTATAAAGTCTGTGCCATCAAAGCTTTTCCAAATTAAGGAGGTCATTCAGGAAAAAGTACATGAAATCATTAATAAACTAAATAAGTCTAAGGCCAAGGACATGTTTGGGTTGGACACTGCCTTTATCACTTACTGCTCTGCCCTGGTTAAACTTGTAGCTCACCTGGTAAACCTTTCCATTAGATTGAGCAAATTCCCACAAAGTTGGAAACAAGCCATCAGTACTCCAATTTTAAGTCTGACACAAAGGATCAAGCAGGCAATTATAGGCCGATCTCAATATTGCCCGCTCTTTCCAAAATTAGAAAAGATTATCACAGAACAATTAGTAGAGCATCTGGAAAGCAACAAACATATTAACCACAAACAGTTTGGATTTAGACCAGGGCACTCTACAGAAAAGGCTAATTGCTTCCTTACCAAGAACATCAAGAGCAGGTTGGACAAGTGTAATGTTGTGGGAGCCGTGTTTCTAGACCTAAAAAAGGCCTTTGACACCGTGAACCACAATATACT
>NC_045734.1:23025097-23025663 GCF_008692095.1 Etheostoma spectabile | reverse complement strand
CTCACCACCTTCAACTTCTCTGAACATACAATCGGCTGGTTTGCATCATATCTGGAGCATAGAGAGCAACGTGTTAAAATAAACACTAAACTCTCAATGCTATTACAATCCACAATGGGTATTCCACAGGGCTGCATCTAGGGGCCTCTGTTCTTTAGTTTATACATAAACAAATTACCAACATGCTGTCAGTCAGCCAATTGTCAAATGTATGCTGTTGACACAGTAATTTATGCACCAGCTAGGACACCAAGTGCAGCAGTAGAAATCTTGACCAAGGAAATTGAGGGTATATCCCAGTGGCTTAAAGATAACCATCTGATACTCATTGTCAAAAAGACCGTATCTAAGTGCTTCTCCATAAGAGGCAAAGCCAAGTGTACTGTCAAAATAGACCAAGAGGCCATAGAGGAAGTCGAGAAATTTAAATTTTTAGGTGTCATTTTAGACTGTCAAATCATATTGAATAAACATATTAACAAACTTTGTAATACTGTCCGGACAAACTTGAACTGCTTCAAAAGGCAGCTTTACTGTTTCTTCATGCTATGATACTCTCTCACTTA
>NC_045734.1:23007383-23025087 GCF_008692095.1 Etheostoma spectabile | reverse complement strand
TTACTGTATGGGGCCAAGCATCCCGGTCAAACCCATCATATCCTTATACAAACAAGCACTGAAAATAATAGATCATAAACAAATAATGAGGCGCCACTGTTTGATCTGGGTCTGGGTATGGGAGATGAACCTTTGGCAGCCCAGGCCCATCACTATTGGGGTGGGTATAGGTGAGCAGGTGCGAGCAGCTGGGTGCTTGGGGTTTGTGCAGTTACGTGATGCGTTGGTTTGTGTAATGTGGTCTCAACTTTGTTAACTGTTGATGTAATATTTTGGTATACAATGTCTACAATCTTGGCTGCTTGACAGTGTAACTCGCACTATGTTGTTCTTTTAAAATTGTTATTTGGATTATGTTTTTAGAAAGACCTGACCAGGGACGGGGGTTGCAAATTAGCCTATTGACTAAGAACCTTTTATGCAACACATCTACACATGTTGTTATGGCCTTGACTATAATAATTACGTATGTAATAATGTGCGGTTCATTGTCCCTGACAAATAAATCAAATACATTTTCCCTATGATATATATTGCGATAGGAAAAAAGAAAAAGTAATTTTTTGAATATTTGGAAATAATAAATCATTCTCGACTACTGCCGTGATTTTGTAGGGGAGTGCATTAACATAGAAGATAAAAATTAAACATGATCTTTTCAAATGTGAACCCTTCTATGTTAAACTTTAATGCTTTACACAAAAGCAAGTAAGCGCTGTTACTCTTCTGAAGTGAATTTGGAGAGGGAAATTAGGTAGAAATACGCTGGTTGACTAGCATGACACATTTATATTCATATAATACAGGCAAAATCAATCCAGGCTAAAGTGTATGACAATGACTGCATGTTGCTTCCTCTAAATTTCAGGTTGTTTGATAAATTGATCAGACCTGCATGTCACACGCACTAGCAACAAACTCTGAAGAACAATTCAATCTGTGTAAATGACGTTAGATCAGACACAGACTTCTGTTGTAGATTAGTGTTAGGTTTCCAGTGTCGCGGCTCCGAACCGTAACGTTAGTTAGGACGGACAGACCCCTTGTTTCTTTTGGCTAACTATATTAGCTTTAGCCTGACTGGTAGCAGCTTTCTGCGGGGGAAATGGCCGGTAGATGTCGTGATTATGTTGCATTAATCAGGGGATTTAGTTCAAATTTGCAGCGAACATAAAACACTGACTACTGTAGCTTCACTGATTACCCATCGAAAACTTTGTGCATCACTGCGTCAGCAGCAGCTGCTGTCTACAGTACGTTTCTGCACAGGGAGAGCCTCACTTCCCATAACAATAAACCGTCGGACTAACGTCACATACACACGTTGCCCACATGCCTACCTGTCTTAAAAGGGAAGGGTCGGCCAGTAATAATCAAGTATGAAAGGATGAAGTATGAAAAACGCTCAATCCACAGAGAAATGCACGCACCCGGTATTCGGAAAAGTGCCTTTAAACGAGCCGTCGGGACTTCAGTAAGGTTGTGATGTCAGAACTATACTACATATAGGTAGAAAATGCCGCTACAGTTCCGTTACAGTCATTCTCCGGCTGAAATGATGGTGTAGAGAGGCCATGATTGCAGATTTGGAAGACCTGGTAGCACTAACTAATCAAAGCAAACTGGCCTTTTAGGCAGAGGGGCTGAAAGAGGCAGGCGCTAAAAAAGAGGGTTTCAGACAGACAGAGGATGAATTCAGACGGATAGTATGAGAAAAAAGTATTTTTTAACCATAAAGCATATAAACATGTTCTAGTAGAAACACAAAATACATGTAGTAACCTGAAAATAAGCAGAATATAGGACCTTTAAACCATTGTTAAACACAGGGATTGGGACACTTAAAAACCAAGACAAATTAAGGTGTTTTATAACTCAAGTAGTTAAAAAATATATAAATAAACTCAGTAGTTATATGTAATGCAAAAAACGAAGTTTGGAAGCACTGAAAACAGAAATAAACAAGGTACCAAAACAGTATTGCAGTTGTGTGGCTGCAAGTCCTGTGCCTTGGTCCTGCAACACACAAACACCCTGCCGTCTGTGTTTCCCCTGATGTTGAAACTAAAACGCAACCCGGGTGATGACGGCTTTTTTCTCTGTTTTTGGATAGACGAGACGCCCCACCTCCTACATGGCGTTCCGAGGCAATGCCATGGTAAGATGAGATGGAGTTCCTACATCATTTAATTTCAAAAAGCAATGGAGCAAAACTATAGCTACCATTAAATCTAGCCAACGCCTTTTCAATGAAATGAATGACAAAGTCATTCAGGGCTAGGAACATCTTGGCTACAGAGAGGGAGGGTGACTTCGATATTCCACTGTAGTCCAAGTTGTATTGGGCATTGAGAATCTTTTCCAACTTGGAACCCTTTGGAAAATTAGGATTGGAATCCAATGAACGGTTCCAATCTGAATTTAACACGTGCAAGTTTTGCTTTCCGTAGCGGCCAGCCGGTCACTGTACTGCCAGGCTCTTGTTGTGTTGCTGGCTCCGCCATGGAGCACACACAGCGGCGCTCAAAGGTGTGGCTTCATTTTACATAAAAAAATCCCAGGTTGGCAAAGTGCAACATCTGTGATGCAAGTATTTCTTGCATTGGAGGATGCGCTACAAATATAATTAAACATTTACGCATGCATGGTGTGGACGTCAATAAGGAGTGTACTGTGTTCAACGTGCTGCGCCGGTCTCCCTGCCTGCTGCTCCTGCTGCTTCCTCCGTCAACCCTGAGCCTTCTACTACCTCGTCGCAGCCAGGCAAGTCAAATTGTAGTGAAACAAATAGCTTGGTCGAATTGCCAAAATTGTGGTGAATACTAACGTTACATTTTATTTTATTTTTTTTATAGATACACGTAACGTTTTGCAAATTGCAAACACGAGTAATGTTAGCAAACCTGGTGCTAACGTGTAAATGTAGCGTGAAACTCCGTTGAAATAAGCATGTCAGCCCTTTCAACTCCAGTTATCAAAGAAACGGAATCGATAATTGATCAGAGTCGGTGTTTTGGTAAATTGACTGGATGTTCTCGCTGTTTCCCTTCCTGCCCGGCTGTTTGAACAGCCCGCGGCTTGGGTGAAAATACACCTGGTGCGTATCTATAGCGGAGAGGAGCGCAACTTCACGCACGCGTCTGGGACGTGCCGGACGTACGGCTGGTGGATTATCAAGCATTAAACTGAATGGCGGCGATCGCTCGCGGGGGTTGCGAGGGAGAACACATTGCAAACACGCCTGGTGGAAAATAGGGGTTAGAAGAAGATCAAAAAGGAAATAAAATAAACAAGATACTTACACCAGAGCTCATAGTAGTAGCTGCAGCACTGAGACTTCCCACAGCAGTGTCCGGACTCACAGACATAGCTCTGGTTGTTAATACCTTCACAGTGCAGTAGATTCTGAAAGAGAAGCAGTGTCACTTTAAAAAAAGGGAAGTATGATCAACACCTCAATGCAATGCCATCTCACGGCATCCGGTTAAGGTGTGCTGTGCCAATAATGATTTATGTTTCATTTTTTGACTCAAGGTGAAATTATGTTTGTTCTGTGTTTTACACTGAACAACAAAAACAAGTCCAACGAAAAAGTAGAACAAAAATGGTTTGGGGAACGTTTGTCTATGTCAACTGCTTTTAAGAGCTGTACAACAAGTTCAATTGAGATTACAAGAGTGTAATAAAGTACAGGCAAGGGATTTGAGGTTAAATACAGCACATTATTAGTACATTACAGTATGTACTGTACTTCTAGCCTCTAACCACACAGCCCAGTTGAGTGTTTACCCAGCTGGGTAATGATGAAATTATTAAATTGTTAACCAAGGCCATTACATTTTTGTGTTTTGGGAATGCTGCTAATCCTGTTTATGAGCTACTGTCACTTTAGCAGAGCACCCAAAGCCCTCTGAGACCGCGCACCTGTCTTGCATTGGATTTCACTCCGTTTTATTCAAGTGTCCTAGTGAGTCGGCATGCGCAATACCAGCACCCTGAAACTGAAGCAGCTCTAATCTTACTATTAACACCTTTGCTTTTCCTATTGTGACATGTCAACATGTCTACTGTGAAAAAGGATTATTTCTGATATGAATTGCTCTAAAGCTAGTTTATTCCTTTTTTTCTCCTTAAAAAGGTGCTCTAAGCGATGTTGGGTGACGTTACTTTTTGTTGACGTTCAAAGTATTTTCAAACAGAACCAGACTAGCTTGCCCTTCTATCCTCCTCATCCCGTCCCCTCCCTTCTGTGCACTAAAACACCACCACCACCCCCAAATCCTTCTTGTTGGTTATTGGCTGGAACGCTGGAACACTGTTTGTTTATGCTTCGTGGTGCAGGTGGGCCCAGTTTATTTTTGTTGCCATTTGTAGACCCTGGGCTGTCTACAGAGACCGCGTTTTTTTTTTTTACAGTGTGTTCTGGGGACAGGCAGCTCACGGATAGAGGACATCTTTGCTGTATGTGACATTTGTGTTGCCTAAAACACGCGTGGCATCACTTAGAGCACCTTTAAGTTGAGGGGAGGTCCGTTACATAAGCCTTTGGTGTCGTGACTTCTCCTGACACATTTCTTATTTTTTCTATTTAGAAATATACATATTTCTAAACGTATATTGTAAGTAGTATACATGTACTATCCACTATGTATGGTGTGTAGTTTTTACACAGAGAAAAAATGACAAAGAAAGTCAGTATGTATACTTAAAGATTGTGCTGTTGATGTACATTACTATCCCACAATGCAATTCACAAAATGAAAGGGAGGCAATACTCAAAGCTGCAAAAACATTATAAAAATTGATTTCTTATATACTTACCAGAAAAAAAACTGTATATTGTAAAGATATAGTACATCCTTTGCACAGTTAGTATGTAGTATAGGATTGGAACTGAGTAGTTTTTACATGCCTAGCCCTGATCTTTGATTTAGAATAATAATAAGACTGCAGATATCTAAGTTGTAGCCAACATCCATAGCTCGGAAGTATACAACTTAGCCACTCGTGGTGGAAAGGTGTTTAGGGCCCATATCAAGTGCAAATTTCTGAACCGCAGCCAGCGCAAAACTGGATGTTGCCGCTGATCTAATACACAAATTGAACTTAAAAGGTTTAGCAGAGGCCTAATCAGAACTTTAAAATTAAAAAAAAAAATTGACTCACCAGTCCACTTTCATCCAAAATCAATAAGGCCTTTGTCTCCACTACAAAAGTTTGTTTTAAACGTCAATATAGCAAAATAGCAGCTATGCCTGATTAAAAGGTAAACTTGACTTAAGAGTATTCATCATGCCTGTAAAACGTTAAGTTGTAACAAGACACAGGCAAGACCATAATTAGATCAGATTAATCTGCATAGTGCCAAAAGACAAGAAGCACTGTAATCAAAATCATGAGACAAGCCTGTGGATTTTTCCAGGAAGATCCCTCAGATGGTTTCTTCTAGATTAGCTTAATGATTAGCTAGACAACGGTTTTATAGAAAGATAGTTTTGTTTTCTATAGATTACCAGCACAGGTCCCAGATTGTGAGGCATGATGATCCAGGGTCCAAAAATCCAAGACGAGTACCTCCAACCTCCTGGGTCATTATCCCACAAAAGAAGTCAAACACTTCTAAAACATTCTCTGACTCCTTCTCCTTGCCTACCTCTCTCTCTTTCTCTTCACACACACACACACACACACACACACACACACACACACACACACACACACACACACACACACACACACACACACACACACACACACACACACACACACACGGATTGCTCTACGGAAATTTCCAAGCAGCAGAGAGCGAGCTCCTAGCTGGTACAGTACACGGCGGTGAGAGGTGTGTGAGGCCTGAGGAGAACGGCAAGAAAAGCACTGAGAAAGCCAGACACAGAGCAGTAACACAGGAATGATCTGCAGCCACCCGATCAGCACAAACCAAGCTGCTGAGCTGCTTACAAATGTGTCCACAACCTCAAACCCAAAAGATTAGTCATTTCTCAACAGCTGTTTCAACCTTAACATGTCATTTACAAAAAAAAGCAGCCTGAACATTTAACAACAGGATTTAACTGTGTAATAAACACATGATGCTCTGTTTCCCCACTTTGTCTCTGATAACTTCAGCTGTTTTTCCTGATTCAGTTACTAACCTCCACCATGTTCTCTCTACTTGGCAGGCTGAGTCCTTCTTGCAATTCGATACAAATAACCACCTAGATTGTTTGGGTCTTTTGCATGCGCTGCATAAAGACTGCTGAGTATGGGGGGGGGGGGGGGGGGGGGGGGGGGGTCAAGGTTTCATAAATAGGTCTTTGTAAAGAAAAAGTGCTCCATGTAATCTTTAAAAAAAATAGGTGAAAGATTCCAGTTATGGATTCAATCCAATCTTCTACTGATGTTTTTTATTTTTTAATTATTTTTCTCATTTGTATTTTACATTATATTATCTCCAATGGTGAGCTTCTGCAATATTTTGTAGATATTTGAAAAATGCGCAAATGGAATAAGATCCACCCCAAAGACAGAATCTGTAAAATAAAATATTATCTCAATCTAGCCCAAGAGTTGCAAAAAAATACTCCTTCCCCATTACAATCCCAATAACCCCTTCCCTAACCTTCATATCCTTTTTTTCTTTGTTTGCTTTGTTGTGGTCTGGTTTGTTTTACCTGGGTTTTATAAAAACTATTTTTTTTAATGCAATTGACTCTTAAGTAAAAAATTGTTTGAATGATGATGAAAGAACATTGCAATAAAGTAATAAAAAACAAAACTAGGTATCACCTAGTTTTATTTTATCAGGGTGTCCACCCCACAGCTGAACCTAAAAAAACATGTAGGTCATCGGAGAGTATCTCTGAATAACCTATTTTATAAGACAGAGAGCAAAGAATCCAGACAGACTAGATTCTACCTGTCTCCGATCTTAACAGGCAACAATGAAACTATCCACCTCACTCGTGCAATACTTCCAGATTAAAGGCAGATTTGGTTACCATTCCAGAAATGATTGCTGCGTTCGAAAATAATCAACCTTAATAATGAGCAGCTGATGACATGAGCAGACAATGAGAACAGTTCAAAAATCCCCTGGTGACTATCAAATACTGTTCCTGGAGATAATTAGCTACAGTTCTAGTTCATTCTGACTGCGCAGTCAGACTTGATCCACTTAGCACAGGCCTGTAGGACTTGGCAAGTTAGCTGATGCAAGACCTCGCTAACCCCTTATTTATCATTCTGTCCTGCAACAAAGAAAGGTGCTCTTTCATAGCCATCAAGGTTATGCATAACAAAACACCACTGATGCGTTACTGGAAACCGTTAATGCCAGACACCCCCCCCCCCAGAACAAACTTTAACAGCTGAGGAGTTTAGTTCAACAAGCACAAGTTGCCTCATATCTAAAAGTTAGAACAACAATTTGCCAGCACTTTTAGATATAAGAGCTGTTACTTCTAAAGTTTCATAACTACTTGTATTTTGGGTTTTTACCTAGAACATGTTTACATGCTTAAATGAACGAAATGCACTAACTCATACTGTCTGTCTGAATATACCTGTTTTTTAAATGCTTGATTTTAGCACCAATCTCATTAAGCCCCCTCCCAAATAAGCCTATTCTGCTCTGGGTGGTCCACATTTCCAGATTTTCTACATTTGCTGTCTACAGTATATAGTATTTGGTATAGTTGTTACATCACAACCACACAAAGTCCTGACAGCTCTTTTAAAAGGCACAGTATTTAAATAGCCCCCCGACTTGCTTTAAAATGAAAAAAAAGACATGGAAATCTTGCTTTTTACAATATGGGACCTTTAAATGACTACAATAAAGCTTAGACACAGAACTGTTGGTTCTATACCAAAAAAGACCCAATTTTCAGCACTTATATTATTTACAGTGTTGTATATATTGTAGTACTCATATCTTTAATTTTTAAAGATAATTTTTGGGCGTTTGGCCTTAACTGGATAGGATAGCTGAGGACAGAAAAGAGGTCAAAGAGAGGGGGATGACATGCAGCAAAGGGCCGCGGGTCAGAATCAAACCTGGGCCGCTGGGGTGAGGAGTCTTAGTGCATGGAGCACATCCTCAACCAGGTAAGCTACCTATAAAATGCACATTTTTATAATATATAAAATATATTATATAAAATGAACATATTTTCATTTTCATAATTTGTTTAAAAATGTCCTATTCTATTTTATTCAATATCAACTGGTGCGATATACACATCGCAAAAGGCTGCGACACATTGCGAGATTTCTTCTGTTAGTTGAAAGAAATATTCAGTGGAAAACTGCACTTTATAATGTAAGTAGGGCTGGGCCATATCAATATGATATTGATATTGTGATATGAGACTAGATATCGTTTTTGATTTTGGATATCGTAATAATGTGATATGACATAAGTGTTGTCTTTTTTCTGGTTTTAAAGACTGCATTGCAGTAAAGTTATGTGATTTTCCGAATTTACCAGAATGCAATAACTTAGTCGCATACATTAAATTATTTGCATATTTTCTTCATATCAAGTAGCCCTATCAAGAATGGAGCATATGTAACAAACCCAATCCCCTCCCAATCTAGAGATCAATAGAGTAGTTTGATTGATACACAACAGCCATTGATTACATCAATGAAACAATGCAGGTCATGAACTGGTTAAACTAGAATAAAGGCATATAATCTGGCTGTAGATAAGATTTTGAAAGGGTTCAGAGATATTTGAGCACATGAGCTACTGATAAAACAAAGAGGGTGATATCTTGTATGAAAGGACTGATTACATCTTGGTATGGGTAATTACTGAGAGGTTCTCTCCCACCTTTTTTACAACCAATGGAATGACAAAGAGCTCACATTTACAGTAACTGCAAATTATTAAGGAATTATGTGACAGGGATGCCAGTTGCGCCCTTACCTGGATGATCATTCAAATTGATTAAGTCTAGTTTATGAATTAGTTGTGAAGTATCCCTGAGTTTCTTATCAGTAAAAATGAAGATGCAAGAATGCAGAATGTTGTTAATGCATCTATTTACTCATGCTACTGTAAGTCACACACGCTTGCTACAACATGATGCTACATCTGCTGCCTCTTCCACACACAGTTACACATTATTCTTACTTAGTTAGTAGTTAGCTAGTTTGTGGTTTCATACTCGTGTTGTGCAGACTTAGAAGTTTCATATGACCAAGAATGATTACTGACTAAATATAGCCTAGACTGCCCTATGTTAATTGTGGATAAGGACCAGTACTGGATGCTGACTTATTAATACATTACTCAAATTATGCATGCATTAGTGTACCCATAACCAGCACAACATATAATGTTGCCACCCCAGTATGTCTCGAAAACATGTAGCGTTAAAAGGGTAAGACTGCTGAGATTATAACAATGTAATTGTCAACATACATACAATAAAATCATCAACATTATCTTTACAGAGTAGCTATTAGGCTCATTGATTAATATAACCATTTACAGTTTTGCTGGCAAAGATTAATTCCAATATTACTAGTCGTTATGTCCACCGGTGTGACTGCATTCATACCCGAATAACTGCTTTTATTGTTTATGCAAGTCTCTTCTGGCTAAAATGTCTTCTTTCTTTTTTTTTACCATAAACACAACAGAGCGAGGCCCTAGTTGGCTCATAAGTGTCCCTTTACTTCAACAAGGTTAGGTACGTTAGCTATCGCAATTAGCAACTGAACTCAGTCAGCCTGCTAAACCTCTTTCTTGACACACGCAGTAGGTTGAAGCAAGTCACTAACGACAACGGATATACGGTACTGCACTAATGCCATGAGTTTGCTAACTTAGCCTGGTAACTAGCTAGCTAACAGTCCTGTGAGAGAGAGCCTTGTTTTTGACTGCTCAACCTTACCCTGTCTGCTGCGGACTCGGTTGGGTTGACAGAGCCAACAGCGTGCAAAAACAATCCCATTTTAAGAGCCGAACATTCGCCTCTCATTCCTCCGAAAAGTAGATAACGTTACAGCTTAGGCAAAAACATACGCATGCAAACACTGTTCACAAACTGTCCGAATATCCTCAACTATTTCGCGGGCCCTGTCGCTCTGAGAGGCCGCTGCATGCGCCGCCTCCTCTGCGCACTGGACATTTCAACAAGGCACGGTGCTCGCTGGCGCAACTGGTTGCTGTCGGTGCCACTGATACAGCTGTTACACAAGCTTCTCCTCCAGCTAAGGCACTCTGCCTTGGTCTGCTGGGTGTGGCGTGGTCACCTCTGTCCGATCCATGTGCGCAACGTGATGGGCGTTCAGTTGCGTAGTTCGCCACTAGTTTTGCGGACTGACCCGTGATTGGACAACTTGGGCCAGCTGGGAAAGGACAGACCAATCACTGATCGGCCCGACTCCGTCCCAGCTCCGGGGATCCGCAGCCCTCTGGGGCAGATACACAGAGCTTCTATTTTTGCCGGACGCCGGAGAGCTCCGCAGCAATTCAGCACACGGCAGATAGTGCGGGACAGGAAGTCGAGTGCAGAAACAAAATAAAACATCCGGTTAATTTTCAAAATAAAAATGGACTGTGCTCACAGCGGATCATATTTCCCTATCCTACACCTCGAAAACACAGCAGTTGTTTCCTCTCTATTCCTCTGGATGGAAACAAACTGTTGTTGTTTTTGTGGTTCAATTCTACATGAATTTACGAGATCTCGTGGGTCCTCGAGACTTCAGCTGCCAGTCAACAAATCCGGACCTGGTGGGTACTGACGGACGGCGGAGCACGGAGCACGGAGCCGACACGCAGCGGAGTCGATCTACAACCGTTACGCATTCGGTGGAAATCGGGTTAGAAAGCTCCAGGATTTCCATATCCACTTAACAATGCTCAGTGACATGCAACAACATACTTTCCATTATATTTTTGATATATTTTGAATTGTCATCTACGTTTTCTTTCTTCATATAGGCTAAATAAAGGTATTTTCACCGTAAATTGGTGCATAAAAGTGTATCCGAATATAGGCAATTAAGTCATTTATGCTCAAAACTTCCCTGGGGGAGGACACCCAGACCCTAGGACATAGCACCTCCCCCAAAGGCAGATTCTGGCCAATATGAAGTCCAGTATACCCACTACAATACATTAGACTACACCAGCGTTCCCCTCCTGAAATTTATGGGGACACATGTACAAAACACTGTCATCTCTTCTCGAGTTAACGAGCACGTGTTTAAAATCAATTCTTTCCTCGCGACCCTTTAACCATATTATATCCTTTTCATAAAAAGTGATACAAGTGATTGTTCACAAGGCCAGTCAAATGTCAAATTAATACCCATTCTGTGTACGTGCCAATTTATACTGAAACTAGAACTGTCTTCCCTATTTCTGAAGGAGGCCTGTAAACCTAATACAGTCCTAAGTAAATTATTGTGCAGTTCTGAAAAAAATGAAGAACCAGGAAAAGATCTCCTTTACCCTTTGATATACTTTATTACCATTATTCATCTTTCATAAAATATACGACATCAAGCATCACCCATATTAAAATTTCTGTATACTGTGTTCACTCAACTTGCACAATCACAAATATTTCCATTTACTTCTAGAGGCATCCACTCCTGCACATAGTTTGCGATCAAAAGGTGCCCTGCCCACGAATTTCATTACTTTGTGGTAATATCTGAAGTTCTACCAAGGATTTTAAAAATTTTTGTGGAAAAAATGCCTTGGTTAACATGTTTCAAGCCATTCTAATGTGGTATAGAAAGCCTGCAGGAAGACTCGATTTGTGCCAGTTGTCGTTGATATTCAACGAGCTAAGCTGCTTGACTCTGATTGGCTAACAGCTAGCCAATGAGGCTATCAGTATCCTTTACCTAGCGCAGCTGGGCGAGCTCATGAATAGTAATGAGCTCAGGCAACATGACGTCAGACCGACCAGCTTTTGTAATTATAATTGGGCTGATTCCTCCGCTTATATCTCTTTAGTGGCTGACAGAGGAGGTGGCATTTCATTTTCACATTCACGACATAACACTTATGGACCTAACATATTTAAATTAAAATACAAGTAAAAAATGGTTTTGTGTACCAGGGCACCTTTAACATGTTAATGTGTTAGAATATTCTTCTTTAAAACTTCTGCTGCCAGCCTTGTGTAACAAGTCATTTTATCTTAACAATATTCTTTGTTACTTGACTTAATCCAACTGCTGTCCGCTGAAAAAACGGAAACAATCCCTTCAAAATAAACATTATTACTCTCAAAGGCTCTGGACCCTATAACTCAATCCCATTCATTGGGTTGTATTGGGGTGGCAGCAGGGGTTTCAGAGGTGAACATCTCACAACCTCAGCACAGATCACTTCAACAATTAAGAAAGAAAAATGTGTTGTTTAGGAGATTTGAGTGAACTCAACCTTATAATCTGTAGAATTAAATTAGCATTCAAGTCACACAGGGCTCTTGAATGATCTGTACAGCAGTAAAACATCCTTAAAACTGATAGAGCATGATTGTTACCATGAGTTACCATTGTTATCATTCATTATCATGATTTCTGTATAAAAACCTGACAAGGCATTGTGACAGGCTTGGTGATTGGCAAATCTTCACCAGTCTCTTTCATGAGGTTGTCTGTAAGGTACGCCTAAAAGACTAAAAACATCCTTCTCTGTTGGTGTAGCAAATGACGTGCCACTATACACCTTCAAGTTACCCTGACGCACCACATCTTTGTTTAGCGAGTGCTCTGATAAGCTCATTTTTTTTGTCTTTGCCAGGGCTCTCATTGAGCGGTTAAAGTGTGCCGACCCGGTGAAATACATGAGAGCACAGGCAAATTCATTGTAGGGCACTACTATAATGTCAAGCCTGCGGTGGCGGTGGCCGGGTCCTGGCAAATGGCACACACCCATGTATTTCTTCTGCTCTCCGTTCTCCTCATGACTCACCAGGTCGTCTGTCAAAAACCCTTCAAAATAAAGTCATTTTTTTTTAGGTTTCTCCGACGGCAAACAAATGAATATTACATCATACAAACCTTAAACATAAGAGGAGAGGGAGCTTACCACTGTCATGAAGACTCTGTAAAACTTTGCTGAAAACCCCCTTGTGGGACTTGCCATCAGGATGAGTTATAAGTATGTCCACATCTCCACATGTGGCCTTTTCCCGACGGTAGGAGCCACATGCCATTGCCAAGAGGCCTGGGTCTATGGCCTGGACAGCATCTCTCACCTGCACATACACCCAAAACAGAAGAGACAAAACATAGGCTATTATCCATCCTAGAGTGATGGAGGTTTTTTTTTCTAGATCATTGGCTTCTCAATAATAAGTAAAAGCGTGCTTGTTTGCCAGTGTGCTTTTCTGTTTCAAGCCAAATGCTGGGAGGTAGGCTTGCTAAAGCATCACATATTATTTTGACAAGCCTGAGGGAGTACACATGCTTTTGTCATCTATCTAATGTGCACTTTATATCTGGCAGCTTTGGAGGAAAAATGAAAATCCAAGTAATACAATATGAAAACAACTAGCGTTGTACTCAACGCTCTGGAGTGAACAGCTATCTGGCTAACTTAAGATGCCGCAAGTTTCAAGAGTTAGTTTTTCCCCTTTGGGATGCTCCACTTTGTGAGAACACAGTCTGGTTTTCCCATTATCAAGCAGTCAAGGAAAGTTGACACAAACCGTTTCCTACTTCCAGCCTTCTGCTTCCAAATTACTGAGGGTTAGTGCGTGGAACCTTTTCAGAGATGTCTCACCTCTATGCACTTGAATAAACACATTAACGTGGTGAAAGATGCAAACATAGTCATTCATGTAGATTTTGCAAAAAATGAAGACGCATTACCACTTTTTCTATGGCTGCTGCTTCTTCTCTGGGCATTCGGTCTAGAAAGTCATCGTAGTGCTTGAGTCCTATTTTCTGAGTGTTGCTTAGGTGGGCTTTTGTGCGGATGTCCTCCAATGTGCGAAATCCCTAAAAGACAAATATAATTTCTATAAAAACTTGAAAATTTGACTATTTCCCTCCTGTGTCCTTCTTGCCTTAGGTATCAACTTTATTAAAATTAGATTCTATAGCCCACAGCTGAACTATTATTAACAAAAGTCTCAGATGAAGAAGCGCCTAAATATTTGGGATCCACAGACCGACAGATTATTTGAGATTCACAAAATCAGATAAGGATGTTATAATCCACTTTCAATCTGGATTGTAGTTATGACATTACACTACATGTCATTTAGCTGACGCTTTTTTCCCAAAGCGACTTACAACTGCTAAATATGTCAGAGGTTAACGAGGGGTTAAACGTCAGGGACACATTGGTTAATGTTTGCAGTGGGAATGAACCCGGATTTCCCCCCACCAAAGGCACGCGTCACATCCACTGCGCCGTCATCTTGATCATGTGATGTTTAAAAAGATGTCAGAGTGCTGAAGTGCAAATCAAATTCAATTCAGATGTGCCTTTAATATTTTTGATTTGATGTGTGTCTCTACCTGTTGGTACCACAGCTGGGCAGTTTTAGCTCCTGCACCCCAGATGTTAGTAAAAAGCTCCAACACTGGCACAGCCTCCCCGAGGTGGTCCAGTTTCCGCAAGTGACCGCTCTCCATGATCTCATCAATTTTGTCAGCCATGCGTTTTCCAATTCCTGGGATCTGACAAGCTTCCTAAAACAAAAGAAAAAAAGAGTTTGATTCAAGAAAAAATATACCTGTATTTGGCAACACAAAAAAAATTGGTGTACTTTCATGTCATCCGATAAAAAGTACTACAGTATGTTTACAGTTTTTTTTTTATTGCTAAACAACAGTGGACACAACTGGACACATGTACAAAACTCAAACTCACAGCAGCAGTTCGTGTGGACCAAACTAATTAGTTTTTTATTGCTTGAACACAGTTTTCAAAACTCTACACACCTATCCCATGACTTTAACCACAATGTGCACAACACTGTGGATTTACAGCACCTTGTTTAAATGCTAAAACACTGCTGTCACAACTGTTAACCACGCAGACAAAACAGAATAGATTTCAGTCTGGTGCCTATCAAACTGCTGATTTTTTATTTAAAAGACTAAGCAGGTGTCTTGTTTTAGACTAGTTAGTGAACATATACAATATTTATACAGAGAAAGCTCAGAAAGCCTTTTTTGTATACTAACCCCAAATAAGAATGAAACAATAAGAATTAAACATATATAAAATGTACGGTTTGCGAGAAACAGGTAAAAGAGCAAAGACACCAAAATGTTCAGGTAAGATGTCTGAGATTAAATACACAGCAAAAAAAGAAATGTAAAAAACACCATATCTTTTCAATAGTTAAACTGCATTCTTACTATTTTTCAGAAAGTAATGGAAGTGAAAGCAATGGCAACACCACATTCATTAGTATGTAGAGGTGATGCAGACATCCAATGTGATGAAGATAACTTGCCGCATGATGCAAGAGAGAGGCAGGATCAGTCACACTATTCTTTGTTACTCTAATGCACCTTTAGTTTTTTTCAGTATTTCCATAAATTACTAGAGACAAAATACTGTATTGACGCAAATTGATGTATTCCTTCTTGTTTACCTTATGTAAAATTGGTATATTATAACATCTATATATTTTCTTTAAAGAAACTATTGAGTAGTGTGAAGTCACTCAAATTGTTCAAACTGTAAATATGAGAAAGTTTGTAATTTCTGTAATGGTGTTTGACGCTAGTGTTTTTACTCTGTGTGTTCTGACTGGCAGTGTGTGTGTCTCAGCGAGGGTTGTGTTTTGAGACGTGTGTGAAGGGTTTACAAAAAACTGTAACAACTATACTGACACTAGCAACAACAAAAACAACTGTATTAGGTTACCTGATATGATGTAATAGGCTTGTGGTAACTCTTCAGTGCGTTGACAGCCTTGGAGTAGCCCAGCGCCCTCCACCGGTCTCCCTGGTGTGTGTAGGCCTTGGCCAGCACTTCTAGTTTGTCTGTGATGTGTTTGTTGAAGTTATTACTTTTGGACTGAGAGGACTGGGCACAGACCCACTTCCCTGAGAGCGCCTGCTGAGCAGCAGAGTCTGAACCAGGGTCTAGGCTGGGGCCAGGAGTCTCCTCTTTAGGGTGCTGGCCAGTGATGAGAGCTTCCAGGTCACTCTGTGAGACGCCGTCTTCGTCTCCTCGCACGTCCTCCTTAGTGACTGTCTGAGAGTAAAATGTGATCAAGTTAAAGTTAGTTAAAGTATAACACACACAGACTTGTTAATGTGTGTTCAAGGTTTAGCTTTTGCTCCCTATTGTACCAGATGGTAGTCTGGATCAACATAAGTACATTTCCAGGATAAAGCTTTGCCCCTCACCTTCCGCTCTCTGTGTGTTGCCGTTCTCCAAATACTTTCACTGAGGGAAACAACAACAAACTTCGAGCTAGAAAGCCCCACACTGAAAATGGCAAGTTCTGAATTTGGATTGTGCAACAAGGCAGATCTGCTTGGTTCTTTGGTAAATGACTGTAACGATTTACAAAGAATACGTTTACTATCTAACTGGTACGTGTCTGGACCGATTGGTGGGGATTGCTAAGGATGAAGTACACACAGCAATACACTGGTAGGAGCAAATTAAGTTTAACCATGTATCCATCTAATTTAAATACCTCTCATTATTCTATTGTGTGAACAGTTAATCTAATATTGTTTGTGGCGTTTTCTTTTGCAGGGTGCAAATGTTCCACCAAAAAAATGTCCTTGCCGAGAGCATTTTGCAGAAACACCATCGCTGCGCCTGGAACTTAGCGTTGCCAAGACAATTGTAATTGGTTAAAAAAAAAAATGCAAACAACCCAGAGGTTTTTTTTTCTCCTATTCTAGAAGGTATCTGTGGTGTAGCCAGACCTCACTCCACAGCCCTGTGGAGATAGCTCTTGCAAAGGGAGAGTAACCAACCGGTGACTGACTGAAAGACTGCAAAACCTGTACATATCACATAGAAACCTACCATGTCTATGGTCTCCTCTTGCCTGGCCTGATCAGACACTGGTTCTGCAATAGCTTCTGCAGCAGGCTTTACATTCGATTCCTCTTCTTTAATATTGTCATGTTTGGTTTCAGATTCCCTGTGTGAGGAGAACAATAAAAGATGTTATAAGACTGACAACTCCTTGAATACTATAACATATATCTGTTGTCTCCATGGCAACATAATATTGTAAATGCTTCAATTGTAAGCAATAAACGTAACATACAAGTGAAAAATAGATACAAGTTAACATTCTAAAAAGAGTAATATTAGGTGATTAACCTCTTGGGTGAAATAAGGCTGTAGCTGTCAACTTCCAGCATTTGTTTCTCACTGATGCACAAGCTCAACCAAATGCATTTCACCAGTTGGACTCCAGAGGGCATACAATGCACTTTCAGTAAGCGCAGAGCCCTGTCCCTGTTCATGTTGTCATCCACAACAACATGAGTGACACTGGGACACAGTGAACTCTCCGTCTGTCCTCCATTCTGCTGAATTTGTCTTTGAAAGATTTGGCATCTGGCAGTTCCTATTCCAGCAGGCAAGATGTACACTGTAACACCAGTAAAAATGCTTCCTGGGGCAGAAGAGAGGAACATGTAACAATGAGTGACTTTGTTGAACTTTCTGGTTTTCTTTGATGTTTATTTTCTCCTAATCCCCCCCACACACACACACACA
>NC_045734.1:23001203-23007368 GCF_008692095.1 Etheostoma spectabile | reverse complement strand
ACACACACACACACACACACACACACACACACACACACACACACACACACAACCTGAGATATCACATTCTTCAAGTTTCTTCTTTACTGGAGGTGCATCCTTTCTCGGTAACACTTTGGCTCTTTTAACTTTGGGGAAGGCTTTTATAATCCCGTGACGAGGCTCCATCTTGTTTCTTGAAGGGGGGCACCAGTGGCCTGTGACGTGAAGCAGAAATATCAAGATATGTAACTTTGCAAAGTAAAACCCACCCACTTTGGAACATCAGCGATACTACTGATTGTGCACCAAAACAGTGTTTAAGTATGTAATGGGTTCACACTGAATGATTGACTGCATTTTAGTATTAACCTTTGAGTACTGAAGTGAGTGTATTTTGGGCCATCCCAGCACTGCCGTTTGATTGACGCCTGGTCGCATAACTTAACATTAACGATAGTTAAAAGTAGGACTGCATTCATAAAAACTGTTACAACAATTAACGTTACAAGCACATTTTGTGTATACTTTGTAACGTTAGCCAGCTAGTCAATTCATACTTCTATCGGTCACTTAGCTATATAGTTGATGTTAGAATGAAATTTGAACACAGGAAATAGTGGGACCTGTTTAGGCTTGTACACAAATATCCAGCTATCTGACACAGCAGTTTATCCTGCTTCGTAAAACGGACTGAAGAAATCAATCTATGAAATCGCAATACAGTGTTAGCTAACCTACTTCCCTTTAGCTTGTGCTAACGTTACAAACAGCAAAAAGGTCTTCATCACAAACTGTTTCAATTATCATTTTTACTTAATATTGAAATTACAATTTACTTCATCTTAACATATCTAAATATAAATCCACATTTGAAGCAGAACATTCATAAACTGTAGCTAATATTTAAGCTCTTACCCCTATTCAGATGGAACCATACGTAGCTAGCTAACGTTACCGACAACCGGAAACATTTGGTTTCAATGTTTCCTTTCCGGGTCAATTACAAGCTAGAAAACAAATTAAAGATTTTATTTGGTTTAGTTTAGTTTAAAATTATATCTAAACTATACGTAAAATATACAAATTACATCGTGTTTGTATGTAATCATTTTTACGGTGATACTTTTTTATTATTTTTTAAATATTTTCCTGTTACGTCTGTGTATTGACCTCGGTTGCTGTGGTTACGGGTTGATTCCGGAAGTGGCCCTCTAGCTTTAGAAACATGGCTGTGCAAAACTGGATTGATATCTTAAAATCTTCAAAGAAAACAGCGTTAATACATGATGGTAAGTACCTTACAAAGAACAAAAGCAAGTTATTAAAATAGAAAGATTTGCTATAGCATTACTAGTTAGTCTTTTGCCTGACGTCATTTTTATTAAGTTAACTCAGACTGTTAGCTAGCTTTCCAGCTAGCATAATGTCACTAGGCAACAATCAGGTTGCACAACAGAACCTGTAACGTTAGCACATTTGTTTTAACTGTAACAGACGGCAACACACATTAAAGACGTTTTAATAATTTATCAACAGTCCGTTGCCAGTATTGCACTACTACTACTAAAAAAAAAGGTACAATGTGACTCGCGGCTCTCTGGGTGTCTTTACAGACTAGCTAGGTAGTTAGCTAATCAACTCATTTAAGCAGCTAGGTTAGCTAGCTAATTGTGAGATCTCTAATCAACGAGTCCTGTCTCCCTTGCCTGTTTTTTTGAGTTTTGCTGTTTTTTTCAAGTTTGCATGACAACTATTTTCAAATCCCACCTCCAGGGCAAAGGAAGATCCACTACCTCTTTACAGATGGAAAAGAAATGTCAGAAGAGTATGACTTGAAAACCGATGAGCTCATTGGTAAGCAACAGTTCTCCAGTAGCTGCTGGTGTTTGGAATTTCAATGGCATTCTTTTATGTATCTTATGAAAACGTTGTGTACTTTTCAGTACGAAAGTGGCGTCATAAAAGCACACTTGGAGCTCATGGCCAATGGGAGGTAGAGGTGGGGGAGCCACTTGCAGGCCCAGTCAATTCTTCGGATTCGGAGGTGATCAAGGAGAACTGCTCCAATGTGGGTTTTCATTTCAAATCTATGATTTTAATATTTAAGTTGAAACAATTCATTTTCTAATGGGCATTTTTGTTTGTTTAAGCTCACTTTGATTCCTTTTAGAGAAAGTATGAGTAAATGGCATGTCTGTAAAATGGATTTGAATGTTTTCTGTTTCCGCAGCCTGTGTTCATGCGTAAAGACACAAAGACCAGCTTTCAGTGGAGAATCCGCAACCTCCCCTACCCCAAAGATGTCTTCAGTGTTTCTGTAGAGCCATCTGACAGATGCATCATCATAAAAACCTCAAACAAAAAGTAAATATGCATGAGAACACTGGTTTTCCCTGGCCATCTTTTCATTTCTGTGCCGTACACATGTTGCATGTAATCCTTGTGTCCGTCCTACAGATGGCACTGTTTACAATACATTTGGCTATATAGTACTGTGGTACCTATGTCCACCCATGTCTTCCCAGGTATTATAAGAAGTTCAGTATTACTGATTTAGATCGCAGTCAGCTGCCATTGGACAACTCCGCCCTCAGCTTCACTCACGCCAACAACACTTTAATTGTCAGCGTAAGTCCTACTCAACTTTTAAAAATGAATAAGTCTTTACCACTTATATTATACCCAATGCTTTAAATAAATAAATTAATAAGTAAATAAATAAAGCTATGAGCATTAAAGGTTGATTCAAGACATGTGTTCTAACATAAAATGTAGAGTGCAGGGACCCAAACAGCATAATCTCAGCAATCTGAATAATTGCAAAAGTATCTGAATTTTTTGGGGGGGGATTTGTTTAGTAAAGCATTTCATGCAAATCATGAGGATTAGATACAGGTGTTTTGTTTTTGTTTAGATTTTGTAGTACGCATTTTCCTCTGTACACCTTTCACTTACTCCTCAATGTTTGAGATTATAAAAATACGTTTTTCCTCCAACAATTCCTCTTTGTGTAATATTTGCTTTCAATTTTGCATGCTCTTTCCACACAATAACGGTGAACGATTTGCTGGAGGGAGAATGTTAGAGTAATTATTTTTTTCTCTCTCCTGTCCAGTACAAGAAACCCAAGGAGACCTTAACCCTTGAACAGGAGCTACTGAAGGAGCTGAAGAAACTGAAGGGGTCCAGCGAAGGGGACGTTGACTGCAAAACTCAGTGAATTTGGGCTGTGAAGGAAGAGGATACTTCTGTGTTGCATTTAAAGCAGAACCTCACTGCGTCGTTTTCCAGTCACATGTGAACCCTCATTTTTTTGTCTTTCATGGATCCCTTTATTTAGAAAGCCTCTCTCTGCACAGTGCCTTGTCAATGGTGTGAAGCTTTTAATTGCGTTTACTAATTGGGGTAAGTTTAATAGAGTTGTTAGTGTTGAAATGTGTCCAACCATTTATATTTGATACCGACATTCAGTAAACTAGATTACATTTTTTGACATCTCACGACCCTATGTATTAATTTTGTAGCTAAACCATGAGTGTTTTCCATAATTTTTTCATTTACAGAAACATAAATATTTGCATTTAAAAAAAAAAAATGTCTTTTTGCTTCTTGTTACCAAACCTACTAGGGAGCAATTTTGATGGGGGTCACATAACCTACCACCCTGCTTTCATTGATGTTCTTGTAAAACACTCAAAACACACAATGCCTCTTCCCTGTCCGTTCCAGGGTCACTGTTACGAGCACATCCCATTTGTGTTAACTGAATACCCTCATGTTCCTTGCATGTAGTGGGCCACCCTGAAAGCCATTACTGAAACGCTGGTCACCGAGCAAGCTAGTCTTACTCTTCCCCTTTACAAAAAAAGGGTCACTATGACTCTGTGGTCCCCAGCACAAACTACATGCACACAAGTTAGAAATAGGTGCAGCTGGTGCCAGCCTTTGTTCCAAACGCATTGGATATTATTGTCTAACAAGGACAAATATAAAAACGGTATTTCTGTGCTTTGGGATTTTTTTAATCTGTGTACATATGACATGTACAGAAGAAAAATAATTGTACAGATCCATGCTGTGAAATGAGATATTTGTCTACTTTTTCCCCAAGAAACTGTCCTGTCAGAAATACTTAGACAGTGGATGAAAAAAATAGCAGTGCTGTTTAAAAGAGACAATGGCATTTAAATATAGCGTGTTTCAACCTTGTGATTCTTTGCATTTTTCACCACTTGTCCAAACCCAGAGAGCAAGTGCAAAAGCAGAGACAAAACCACAGGGCTCTCTCACTATTGTACTTTGTCTTCTTCCAGATGGAAAGAACAGGAATACAAGAACACATTTTGAACCCAGCCTGTCCTGTTGTTGTGAGGGACTTTTTGTGACAAAAATGCATTCCTACATACTTGATTGGGTAGAGTTAGCCTGTGCTAATACAACTTAAACATATCTTGTAAGAAGTATATGCTGTTGACCCGATTTCCTAAATACCAAGCATTCATTCTGAGGTCTTAATTTTTGTTCTTTAGTGAAGAGCTTTACAATCTTCAGAGCTCCGGCTGCTGTCAAAACAAACTCCCGCAGCAGCAAACACCAACTAACAAATTGGACATCCAGCTCATGCACTGTGAGAGCAGCCGAGTCCCTCTGTTCAGGGTCTTCTTCCTCCCCTGTCGTTTGGCCTCTGATGGTCATGCTCAACTGCTTCTGGGAAGAGGGTTTCTTTTCTGCCTCCCTTTCATTCTCGAATGCCTCTTCCCAGCCATTCCCCCTCTTTCAGCCGATGCCACATTTTGCCACACAGGCCCCGATGCTTTTTCTGCAACCCTTCAACTCCCTCTCTGCAAACCCCCTCCAACCCCTTACCCCTCCCTGTGTGACTGGCTTCTTTTTGATAACTGACCCCTCCTCGTGTTATTATTCGAACCCACTATTGTATAACATGCCCTTTTATATGAGGTTTCACAAAGGGCCCATTTGATCAGAGGGTTACGGTGTGCGATCGTGAGAAATGCAACTACATGGTGGTAACCTTTGTTTGGGCCAAAATGGTGGGCTGACCTCATCGCTTTTAATGCATAGCTCGGGCCATTCAGGCCCAAGTCTCACTTGCTGAGCACATTGAATTCAGTAGCCTGTCACAGATATTGCCCCTCAGTTATCTGGGTCTCCAGCTTGAAGAAGAAGAAGAAGAAGAAGAAAAAAAAGTTTTTGGGGGCAACCAACAAAGTATGCTAGCTTTCCACCCCAAAACAACCAAACAAGAGAAAAGCCGAGCAGCTTGAGAACTGATTCTTTAGTGGTTTTAATATACACTCTACAATAAATATTTCCATCATTTGACGTCATTTACATTTTTACAGTAAAAATATATTCATATACGTATGTAGAAAAAAAACAGGTTAAAAAAATCTCCAGAATGGCCTCCTAAAGGCAGGATAGCATGTCATCTGAGACTCAGATGCTGTAACCACAAGAAAATCCACAGATAGCTGCCGTGTCTAGCTTCATTGTACTTATTTCCCTTTTAAGCATTCTTTGTTGCTGAGCTTGTTCTAAGCAGAGGTTTTCATTCATGACAATATTGTTGAGCTCTTCTGTACACTCACGCACACACACACACACACACAAACACACACACACACACAATTTAATAAGTAAAAATCTCTCCTAAAGTCTGTCTGAATTGGAAATAACTAGCTGATTAGATAGTCAATGGTTACAAAGAATTACACAAAGTCCACAAAATGAGGCAAAAAGTGTATGGGCACTTGACTGTAAAAGTTAATTTCTCTGAGAGCACTTGTTTTCCCTTGTAGTGGTTTCTCTGTGCTGGTTTGTCCACAGTTCTCCCTCAGTGGTTTCAGTCCTCAGCGGCGCCCTGAGCGCTGGTGATGGGAATGTTTAGTCCGCTTGCTCAAAGGGTGCGCGGGGACACGGAGAGGAAGGACATCAAACGGTCTCCTTTCACCCAGCAAGTGCCCCCTGGGTAGACGCTTCATGAAGTGGGCTTCTCTCTGGTGCTGCTTGGTCTTCGAGGCCTTCCTCGGACGGCCCTTGCGTGTGAAAGCCATGTACCAGCCCTCGTACTTGGCATTTTGCAGCGCTGTGTAGTTGTTTTCCAGAACAATCTCGGTGAAGATGCAGTCTTTGCCTCGACCTTTCCGCTGGGAAAGAAAAAGA
>NC_045734.1:23000301-23001193 GCF_008692095.1 Etheostoma spectabile | reverse complement strand
GGTTGAGGTATGTTGGCCAATTTCCAGGAAGCGGAAACATTGTCTTTATTTCAAGATCAAAATACCCTTTGAAACCTTGAGAGGGCTTGCTCAGACAAAATCAAAATCAAATGTCTTCTGACTTTGAATGTGTCTCAACAATGTGTCGGCATTAGCTGCAAATATGGAATAACATTTCCAAAAAACAAACAAACTTTAAGATGTTGCTGTAGTCATGCAGCCACAGAACTAGGAATTCCAGATTACCTTGCCAATCAGCTTCCCCCTCTTGTTCATACATATGTAGTATCCTGTCTTCACCCCTTTAATGCGAATACGACTTCCAAAAGAGTCCGTCTCCACCTCCAGTTTAGCTGCACAGACAAAACAGATCACACATAATGAGATGACAAAGTTCTGACACGACGCCGGCATGCAGATTATGATGTTACAGTGTGGGAGACAAATGAATTCTTCATGTATGGTGGAGACCGTGTAATAAACTGGAGTTACATCATGTCATTATTAAATCTCAGTAAATGGTTTTGAAACGATCACGAGCAGCAAACCAGAATCGTAGAGATGACACATAAATTCCTTCTTAACCCTTTTATGGTCCAGTAGCTGCCTTTAACAAAGCCTGCAAGCCTTCCAAAATAGCACCAAATGATAGTGATTTTGCATGGTGTGATTGTTGTTGAATGTCTGTAAATGCTGTGCTGTGATGCAGCTCAGACTGGGGATGAAGGAGAGTGAGAATACTGTGGTCAGGGACACCGCCACAAGCACAGAGCAGCGGTCAGATTTGGGCCTGTTACAAGAGTGACACCCACTTAGGATGTGTAGCAAATGTGTGCATGACTGACTCTCTCCCTGTGTGTGTGTGTGTGTGTGTGTGTGTGTGTGTGTGTGT
>NC_045734.1:22984011-23000291 GCF_008692095.1 Etheostoma spectabile | reverse complement strand
GTGTGTGTGTGTGTGTGTGTGTGTGTGTGTGTTTGTGTGCGTGCGTGTAGGCCGAGAAATTTAAAAGACAAAAGAGCACACAGGAGAGAAAAAGGTATAAAGTGAAGATGCTGACTTCACCGCTCCTTATAAATTGAGTCATACATTGAGTTGTAAAGCAATGAAAATTCCTCATAAAATGAGCCTCCAAAAAGCATGGAGCAGGCATTGAGAAGGGGATGGATGGTGGTGGCTGTGGTGGAAAGATGGCGAGACACACCAAAAATCATTTGGTGACAGGAGCTTTGCTCCCTTTAAGTTTAAGACCGTTTTTTTCCCCTGGTAGAAGCAAATAGTCTCTCCGTGAAGTCCATCATAACAGGTGTCAAAGACTTTCTAGGCTACCAACACACTGAAGAAATAAATCGTCTTCATAAGGCTATAAAAGATGGCAACACTGATGCCACTAATGATGTTTACAATTGTTTCTCCTGGCTCAAACATTTTTCCTACAGGCTGCCAAAAAAAGAAATAATATGTAGACCGCTTTTCGACCCCGCCCTGCGCGCTATTGAATTTAAACAGTTCCCGTGTTTGTAACGTGAACATGTCTCCTATTTTAGGGTTTTTCCTGAGGTTGATCTGGTTATAATACACCGGGCTTCAAGTGAAGTTTCTCCATCATTTCAGAGACAATAAAAAGTGCCCTCTCTGAATACATTAACATATGTCTACATTTGTTCAGCTTTTTGTAAAATAACTTTAAATATCTAATTATACGACACCTCACTTAGGCCTAAGCGTTTATAGCCTATTATAACGTTCAAAAGCTAATTCCCTGGCGCATTCTCGCGATATGTTGAATATTTTTCATAAATTCAACTGTCCACGTCCTGCCGCTTACTAATAGACACCGATTATTATAATTTATTTTTTTTAGTAATTTTAAGCTCTTTAAATAATTTCTAAGATGCGTCCCTTTTGTTTTTGTTGTTGTTGTCTTACCGTGAACCGCTCCGTCGTCTCCGTTGGCGTTGACCCGCTTGTTGGCCAGGACCTGGACGTGTTTCCCGCTGGTGCGGCTGTACAGCTGATAGGTTCGAGTCAACCTGCGGCTCATCCGGTCCGACAGCCTGCTCTGCTCGGTGACATGGTGCTTGAAGTTAGGAGGGGACTGCACAGTGTTCTGTCGGGCAACATAAAACACATGTCACGGAATATGAAATACGTAGCAGGTTTTTTACTTTGCAACTCAGGAAAGCCTTTAAAAAAAAAAAAAAAAAAAAAAGTCAACTGTGAGTGAGGAGACTAAAGCTTGCCAGTCAAACAGCCGAGGCCCAGGCCCACAGTTCATCATGTCTTTCATCACATTTAAATACATCCTGCTTTTTCTTCTTTCATGTATGTGTCCATGTAGCCTGTATTTTTGGAGATGCTTTCATGAACCCTCGGGGGTGACATTTCCCTCTGATATTGTTTTCACCACCGATGATCTTTCACCCCTTCTTGACTTCTTCTTTTCTCATTTCAGCCATCTCCATCGACATGTGTTTAAACAGTTACTTTTGAGGCCGGAGCTTACCTCTTTTCAAGATGTTTGAATTGTAGCCAATTGCCATAGCACTCATAATAAAATGTTTTCATTGTTATTGCAGCCTATTGCAGACGTAGAGACGCTGAACTTTAAGCCGCTTAGCACGGCGCCTGCATACCTGTTAAGTTTTACCTACTTAATTATAGAACTTAACGCAACGTTGTTGGTTTTTTATTATTATTATTGAAGTGAAAATGTGAGTTACCTGTGCGTAAAAGCAAAGCGCCGTGAACTGAAGTAACCTAAGGGAAAACAGAGAAGAAATTAAACATGTAGTTTGAATTCAACGAGTTACATAAGCAACTATATTATCTTGACACCTCTTTACTTACAGATAACCTAACCTCGATGTTCTCAGCCTCATCTTGTAATAGTTCAAATATTGCTTCATGAATACTCCACTGATTCGCAGCTGGGAGCTCTCGGAAATAAAGTTCTTCCTGATGGGGATTTCAGCTCAGTTTAATCCCCCTCTGGTGAGACATAGAAGGTGATAGCCGTGACAACCAAGAGATCCCAAACTGTCAAAGAGTCCCATGCAGATACAGGATCCACTCTCCTCTCTCCTCTCTACTGAAATATTAAGAAGTCCAGAAGGTTTAAAGGCCAATCCAAACTGAAAGTCCGGAAGAAAAAAAGAAGTCCCTGTCACCAAACCGCCTCCATCAAATCCTCTCCGTGTCAATCACGCGGCCATGCAACGAAGCTCTCGATTGAGTCGAAATAATTCCTCTCTGACATTCTATGACAGAGCAGTGGCGATTATTTACGCACGGATCAGCGGTCAGTTGCGCGCTGTGAATTTTCTAAAAAAAAAGAAAATTTAATTAATAAAAAAAATAAAAAAATGTTGAATGAATTCCACAAGTAGCCTACCAACACGGTTATATTGGTCTGCTGGCGTGCAGTTTAAGCAGTGATGCTACAGCTGTTCCTCTATAAGATGCAGCGATGGTAGAACTCCAACGTCAACCTTCCTCCCACACGTGTATTTCTTGTGGTCGCCTCCAGTCCACATACAGCATCTGTCTCCCTCTACATTTAAATACTTTAACTTGCGGGAAAGTCAATATCCTCGGAGAAAGCAGGCGGAGCGTTCGAGCTGGAGCCAATTTGAAACTGAATACTTATTACTTATTAAAACACTTTGCCTGCATCTATTTGCTCACAAATCCACAAGCACAGAATCCATCAATAAGTTAGTTTTGATAAAAAAAACAAGATGATAATATAAAGTACAGTCCAGTGATGGACTGTAGCTAAGTACATTTACTCAAGTACTGTAATTAAGTACAAATTTGAGGTATGTGTACTTTACTTGAGTCTTTTTTTTTCATGCCACTTTCTGTTATTTTATTCCACTACATTTCAGAGAGAAATATCTCTCTACTACATCCATCTGACAGCTTTAGTTCTAGTTATTTTACAAATTAGGATTTTTTTTTTACACAAACCACATGTAGTTTATGAAATACAATGTTTTATTGTAAATTAAACTACCCAAGAATATATAGCCCTACAAGTACAACTGCAATGATTAGACAATTAAACAATTAGTTGATAGACGGAACTGTTGATCGTTTCCAGTTTCTAAAATGTGAGTAATTTTCTACATTGAGCACTTTTACTTTTAAGGACATTTTCCATGCAGGACTTTTACTTGTTACAGAGCATTTACACAGTGTGGTAATAGTACTTTTACTTAAGTAAGGGATCTGAAAACTTCTTCCACGACTGCTGCAGTCTGTCGTAATTCTCATTTGTGAATAATGCTTTTAGCTAAACATGTTTTCCCAACTATACACATTAATCCTATTCATGCACATGTCATGATATTACTGTGTCTTCATCCATGTAAAATCACAGTGAACTTGGTTTTCTATAAGCAGAAATGCCTACACGGAAAATTCCCTGGCATGTACTTCAGAAAATCTACAGTTAGATTAACTTATTCCCTGAGGGCAGGTTAGAGGTTGTTTGGTGGTCCCTCAGGGCAGACCTTGATGTACTTTTTCATCCTACATATGTAAGTAATATGTGTTCCATGTGAGCAAATGACACCGAATGGTTTTCGCATAACATCTGATGCTTTTGCCTTGGATACAAATGCTCTCTCGCTCACAATCATTCATCCATAACTTTTCACAAACTTGGTTTGATTTTCAAAAGTGTGTCCTGGGTCTGGTCTGCTACTTTCACAGCATGGCTTCATGCACTACATCATGCAATTCTGTTGTAATTATTCTTTGTGACAACAAAGCGGAAGGGTTTCCTTCAGGGGAACATGTCTGTCTGTGACACACTTTTCTGATGAAAGGGGGATAGAAAGTGGACGGTTGTAACATGCGATACTTTGAACTCTGTCAATCAGGAACAAGACAAGAATGGCTGTGGATAAAGATTTTGAAGTAGCTTTTTTCTCTCGAAATTAAGTAAACGGCCACACACTCTCTAAGCTATAGATGAAGTTTTGCATTTAAAGTACAGGTAGTATATTCAGATAATCCAAAATATCCTAATACCCAAAGATATAACATGCTACTTCACCTGTGTTCAAGTGTTACATTTCTTTCCTGACCTTGAGATTAAATAACTATGATATTTGCACCAGATTTTAAAAGTTAATTTACCTTATGAGGAGATATGGATGGAAATGTGAAACATATACTCCATTGAATCCCACTCCCCCCTGTCTACTGATGAAATAAACATTTAGCGTGTCAATCACAAACTGTGAAAAACAGTGACTGTATAAGCCAAAGATGAACTTCGGGTGACATCAGCGTCCATACCGTCTGCACGCTTCAAATTTGAATACAAGTGCTAATCTTCAAGCCTCAAACCGTATTACTGTCCGAATGAGCCAAAGTCAAATTTTGGACATTGACTCTTACCTGTGATTGTTCACAAAAGCAGGCCCATGTTCTTTGTATGAACAGTATGGGAAACTTTTCACACAGCACAGCTGTACAAGAGTAAAGTATAAGTAAAGTATAACACACACACACACACACACTCTATATGTATGTATATATTGTGTGACTTTGGTCAATGTTTTAGCTGTAAATCAGTCATTTCAGCCAATGCAGGGGATTTAGAGGGTGAAAATGGACCTGCCTTATTAGTTCCAGCGGGACACTGTAACAAGTGATTTTGCCACCTGGAACAATTCAGGTCTTTGTTCTTTCATATTTTGACCCCTATGAAGCAACGATCGCACATCCTAAATCTGAAATCCACATGCATGATAATTAAAGAGATTGAGTTTTATGAAGACCACACAATGGCTCATCAAAAAGTGCATGTTTGACTGTCTGAACCCACAGATTAGCTTTGTTATGAGTCATTTAAAGGAAATTTGATTAGGAAGAGGAGGCCTGAGGAGATGGCTGGACTCTGTATATGTAAAACCCACTGCAACAGTCTACTGTACATAACTCAAACTTAACTTAATTTTTTAAGGGGAGAGTCAAACACTTTATTATAAAGCAGAAACCTTTCTTTTTTCTCTCTGAAGCAAATACGAGTGACTGGTTTCAATCAAAATATGCAGATATTCATATCTGTCGACATTCCCTCTTCCAACAGGCAGCTGAGTCTCATATGCCGGAAAGCATGACACTATTTCATAGCAAACAGCTTGTACTCTCTCCGACGTACTTGCCAGCTTGCTTCCTTGTCTACTCTGGCCTTGGTTCAGCCAAGACCATACAATGACAATCCTTTGTTCTGATCACTAGGGAAGCTGTCTATTGTCTGTCACCTGTACTGCAACAGAAAATCCACATTTGTACCTTTACTGATTCTTACCTGACCAATTTTTCTTTTTGGGAAATAGACTTATTTGCTTTCCTGCTGAGAGTTACTGTAGTTGAGAAGATTAATCCCAATATCTCTACACTCAACATAAGTCTACACTAGTTGCCAATTATAATGGCCAATAATAGGTCTAGCTTTGGACAGAGCCGGGCTAGCTGTTTCCAGTCTTTATGCTAAGCTAAGCAAACCGACTGTTGGCTGTAGCTTGGTGTTTAGCGTTCAGACACGAGAGTGTTGCAATCGTCTCGTCTAATTCTTGGCAAGAAAGCAAATTAGTGTATTTCCCAAAATGTTAAACTGTTTCTTTTAATTACGCACAACATCTTTAGTTATTCTTACATGCATTATCTTCCCCACAGTCTATTGATTAAAAAAAAAAAACTTGAGTGAGAACGTTTGGTTCAGTACTGTACAGTCAATTTGCCGCTTTGACTTCCCTACAGTCTGTACCAGCCACTTGTGATTTAGAAACAATTCCGTCTCTGCAAACTTAAATGGCATTTGGTTAAGGTGACCTGTCAGACAGGTTTGGCTAAAATTATCCAGACTGTACATGAAAGGTTTTTTTGAAACATGATCTAAAGCTATCATTTTTTTTTTTTTACATACCTAACTGGCTGCTGCCTGACTCCTGAGATTCTCTAGTGACCAGCTTTTCTGGCCTCTTAATGAGATTGAGAAGAGTTGACGCAGGTCCAAGTTTTTCCCCAGATCCTGACTCCTTTTGCCTTTTCTCTCCCTAGTCTCCCAATGCTGCTTTTCTCATTTGGATCACAGTTTGCTAACTAATACAAAGCCCTGGTATCAGCGAATGAGGTACAAAAACAGCAATCAGGGGACGCTGTGAAAAAAGAGGAACATTTTGGCAAAGATGCACATTGGTTATTCTTAGAAGAAGAGTGACTGAATGTCTGAAAAGGCCCCAGAGCAGACTACCATTCACTGAGAGGTATTATTCACCCTAGCTAATGTGAGGCATTAAAATACACACTCTTGCATAAGGTAGAGCCAATGGAAAGGTAGACACCATAGAGGAAGAGAAGAAAAAAAAGAGCCAGAGAGGAAGACGGACAGAATATGAGAGAGAGTGTATAAGAGTGTGGAAAGAAAATGTGGGATGTTGTGATTCCCAGTGTCATCTGGTAGCAGTGCCGCTCACCGCCTAAACCTCAGTGGCTTTTTAGAAGAAGAAAAAACTCTTCAAACACCTGTTGTAATTATGCGCTGCTGCTTCGTTGCAACGGCGTGAACCGCATAATGTGCCGGTAACTACTTCCCCACACTTACCTTGAACTGGCTTCGAGATTGTGCTGACAGTTTGTTCCTGGTATCTTTGCAGGATGACATGGAGGCTTGATGTCATACGTTGTGCTAATGGATTCAAAACACTGAAACTCTTTGATGACATTTTGAAAGTGTTACCACCCTTAATAAGCCTTATAAGTCATAACTATATGCTTTGTTAATGATAATAAAGCATTAACTAATGCTGTATAATAGAACAACTTTTGGGTTGGCAGGGGATTGTCCTCCATTATTTTGCTTTGTCTTCTTTGGATGGGATCGTATCATAAACAATCTTCCAACTGACCACGTGACTTCTGACCTTACAACAACTTATTAGAATTTACAACTGACTTGGTTTTGCAGAAACCCCTTTATTAAAGAGTTATTACCATTTCAACTTATAGATGACTTACACACTTCAGCTGTAGGCTTCTTTTTTCATCTACCACCTTCTGTGCAATGTGTATTTTCATGTAACAGAAAACAGGATTTATTGATGACATACTAACGTTTATAACAGCAGACATGACGGTTTATTAATAAGTGAGAAGCTCTTGACCTTTTATAACGATTTTATTAATCACTTGACTTTATTAATGATTCAATAGCCAAAGACATTTCTTACTATCTGTCAACCCAAAAGTTAATGTCATTAATGTGTTACAATTGATCTGTAAAGAATAAATAAATGACTAAATAGCATTAATTAAAACTTATAAACCTGTTATAAAGGGTGACTTATAACAGTGGTGATGATAAAGTTATGTAGACATGTTGTAGACTTTTTGTATATCTTGCATAACGTACTTATATGCTGCATGCAGAGTTGTCTGCAACATATTTCTAAGAAGCCCAGAAGTGCCCTTTTTGTTTTTATTCAAATAAGGGTAGACAAAAGGACGTTTCCCATCCTATATTCTCCTATTCTTATATTTTGTTGTCATCTATGAAATGAATTTGGAGTGATGGAAAACCAGCATGAGATGGACACTAAATGTGCAATTAAAATTAGGTGAGCAGGGGGGTGGGGGGGCTGGGGGTGATGATTGGTGAGTGTGCTGTGTGTCTAAGTGGGTGTATATGTGGTGGTATCACAGTGCCAGCGCCTGAGAAAATTGTTACGGTGGGAAAATTTGGAAAAACGAGTCAAAGTTCTCGCCACCGAATGACGTTTGAAGTACTTACATGGGTTTGAGCGGAGCGGAGAGCTTGAATTGCTTTTAAAGTGGATGAAACGACTGTCTGGGAATGACCCCGTGTGTAAAAGTGATTAAGGGGACCCAATTTTGCCATAATCCAAATGTGTTTGCATAACGACTTGAGCGGTGTTCCTGGGGGTATTAAAAAAAGTTCTCTGTTGAAGCTTTTAACAATTGATGAAGCAGTATTGCTATTTCTCTTGGTAGGCTTGTTTTTAAGTATCTGAACAACAATGGTATCATTCAATGAGTCTTACTGTAAAGGACTCATTTGCTCTTGTCAGAACAGATTAAACTGAAAGTAATGAAGACAAAGGGGCCCACAGCGGGCATCCCCATCAATTCCATGTGAGGAAAGGTGTGTGTGTGTGTGTGTGTGTGTGTGTGTGTGTGTGTGTGTGTGTGTGTGTGTGTGTGTGTGTGTGTGTGTGTGTGGCGTAAAGGGATGGCAGTCAGGTAGAAAGTTGTCGTTGGCTCCTTCGAAGTGGTCTTCCTTCTCAGCGACTTGGATGTTTCCCTCGTATTTCACCCCATAACCCCCCCCCCCCTGAATGGAGCGTGATTTACTGTCTTGTAAACACATAGGAAGTAGCATTGAAAATGGTTTAACAAAGTCAATAAAAGCAGACATCATTCCTGGTATCAGGGGGTGGTGAGGGGGAGGAAGAGGAGGAGGTCGGGGGCAGGTATTCCCCCCCCCCCACTCCTCCATTTCTCTATGTCTTTTCTCCTTGTCTGTCATCTGTGTCCTCTGTTCCTTCTCCCCCTCTTCTTTGAGTTTCTCCTTACCCATGTTTTCATATCATCCTCTTTTCCCCTCTTACCCTCTTCTGCCCCTCCCCTCTCTCTCTCTTTCTGTCTTTTTTTATTTCATGCGTTGGGCAGTGGACAGCCAGAGCAATGGCTTTACCAGACCTACCTGCAAGGCTGCTTAGGGCGGCTCTTTCATCTGGGCTCTGGAGAAAGAAGCCCCCGGCCCTGAAACAGCTGTGTAGACCTGGGAGTGAGAGGACCATGGAAAACGCAGGGAAGAAATTCAATGGTCCTCTGGGAATCATACCTTCTAATGCCTCTCGCTCTTTTTCTCCTTCTCTATTTCTCTCTACCTTTATCCTCCTCTTTTTCTTTATCTCTCTGTCGCTTGCTCATTATCCGGATAAAGTTTTCCCAGTCTGTACTTCTGTTTTCTTACAGTTACAATTTGTCTCTACCAAAGCTGAAACAACTCAGCTTTAGATTGGCATCTCTGTTACACATCTCCTGCAACAGATTTCACATGCTCCCTTTCACCAGTGAAGCGCCAAATTGCCTGAAAACAAATTGAGATGCAGGAAGAAATCTTAGGCGTCAGGTCAACCCCGGACTGAAAGAAGGCCAGGAGCAGGGCCAAACTCAACTCAAAATTTACAGTCTCAGAATAACATGACAAAAATAAAGACAAAAATGTGTAGGCCTTTTGCCTTTTGTATTTATTTATTTCATGTTTAATTATTTTCTGTTTCATGTCAGCCTAATAGGTTTGGATTGACTGTGGCTCTGCAAGATTTCCATCTACAAATTGAACACTTCACAGATTTATTAGTACAATTTCAAGGAGTGTGAGATATTAATCAGCATCATACTCCATCAGTACAGTATAATATGCAACATACAGTACATCTAAATAGCTTTAACTCAGAAGACATACAACAAAGGGAATTACTTGTCTGCATTTTTCCCTTCAAATATAATGGTAAAATATTTAAATTATAACTCGTTCAACAATTAAAAACAATACATCTTGCAAACTTGCTGCTTTGGGATCTGTATTCACCACTGTCAGTTTATTTCAGTGTTTCTTGTCAGGTATGTCAAGCTTTTACAAGTAAACAGAGTACATACATTTAATTTGGTCCCTTGCTGTATGTGTATGTGTAAGTAATGCAATATGACGGGTAACTGAATAGGCCGCTTGTGTTTGTTTACTTTTAAACACAATTATGTCCGCATTACAAACAATGCAAGAACCCAATTTCTTAGTTTCCTAGCTGAAGTTTAGTTTAGGCTATAGGTGCTTACAGGGTCATTAACTTTATGTCCTGAATATTGTCCATATAAGGAATTATCAATTATTGTTTATTATAGCGCATAGGAGACTTGCAATTCATGTCATATGCAGGTTTAAACAAACATGTTTTGAAGATCAAGGTTCGGTGAAGCAGTGTGTGACCTGTGGACTGCCCCCTAGTGGACATTCACAGAAAGCCCCTTATTGATCTCACGAGGAACTCCAGGTCTTCTTGTCCTTTTTCTCCAGCGTCTTTCCTCCATCCTAAATCCCCTTTCTTCTCATATCTGTAAATTCACGCTGAAATATCTTTGTCTCAGTTCATGCTGCCCCGGGCAAATTTCCATCTCATCGTGCTCACTCATGTCTTTCCATTGACTTTGTATGCAATCGCACAGGCTCTAAACGTTAGCTCTGTCTGTCTGAAAAGACATTTGATCTCCATCAAATCCTGAGAAAAATGTCCTTTCAGCTTCCTGGCTAACAGCAAGGTGCTTGACTTTCTCCACCAGGTAATAGTTTACTGCATTGCACCTTACCATGTACTATACTGTTTTTTATATGGTGGCTAAGAGCGGTGAGACTCAACAAAGTGGCAAACTATGAAACGCTTGGTTTGTTGTTTGATACGATCGTTTCTTAGCTATTGAGTTATATAGCTGACTAGACTAATTAACTGCCTCAAGTGACATTGGGGATGAAAACTAAAAGAAGTTTGTGGGTGTGGAGTTAGAAACAAGTTACCAGGCCTACATAGCCCGTTCCTCATTTCTGCTTGAGGTTAGCGACATAAGGCTAGCCGCTACTAGCATAACGCATCGATGCCAGTTTTTGACAAGAAAGAGGAGTGTGAATTTTTACACTTTTTCTATTCCTCATCCAACACCGTTATAGTAGTGCAATGCTACATTTGTGATGTAATCTAAAACATTGAACTGACATGTAGCTTTGGATTTTTTTTAATAAAAATAATTAGCATCCAAATGCATATCCGTAATATATATTGTATCAATGGTCTTATTTTTTTATGAATCCATTTACTCAGTATCCATTTCTCAGTATAAAATGCAACCAATTATATTTGTGCAGCAGCACTGACAAAATAGTGACACCGGCTTTGGGCTTTACACATTAAAGCCAGCATGAAACAAAGACTAACACAAAGACAAATTTCTCATCTCTAGCATAATGTATTTCATTGCCATTTCAATGCTTCAGCTTCTGAAAAATAAGAAAGAGGAACTGGAGTTTTGGAGCTGAACGTAATGTCCCTCATGCATCATCACCATCAGTCCACTCTGTGGTGAGATCACCGTCCTGGTTTTAAAATTCCTCACACTCCTCCAAATGGTGGGACATAATAAAAAAATGAGCAATTGGTGACAATCCACACCATCCTCATGGGTACTGCTCAAATAGGTTCTCACTTTTATAACTGCTCAATTTTAGGCTTTCAAATTCTATTGTTGCCACTCTGTGCATACTCTACCAGCCACACTGTGCACTATCTCTATTAGTCGATTTGTTTGTTTTGGACAGCGTTGTGCTTGCTGGGATGTGTCAGTGTAGTGACTTAGCTTTATGATTGCTCTAGATTGCCATAAGTGTGCACTTATGGTAAGCTCAAGTTTTAGGATGTGTACTGTATGTTTGGACAGAAAGTGTGTGTGGGAATAAGAGTGGTCAAGTACACAGATGCTCAATTTGGTGCAATTGAGTTTCCTTTGTGATTTTAACCTCCTGGCTAACAAGGGCCATGTGTGGTTTTTGTGGTCACATCACTGATGGACATTTATTCCAAATAATATCATGTGTGAGCCATGCTTAACATGCACAAAACGTTTGCTTTAATCTGTAAAAAGCTAAGTAGATGAGACTTTTCACTGCAGTTTTTGCAGTATAAAAAAGAAATGCTGGTAGGCTTATTTGAAAGAAAAATACTTTTGGACAGAGCCAAGCTAGTTGTTTCGCACTATTTTGAGTCTTTAGGCTGTGCTTACCAATTGGCTGCTGGCTGTAGCTATGTATTAAGCACACAGACATGAGAGTGGCATCAATTTTCACATCTAACTCAAAGAAAGCAAATTAGTGTTTTTCCCAAAATGTCAAATGGCTGGTTAACACGAGGGGCTAAGTGCGGCAGGTAACAGAGTGAGAAAGCAGAGAAGGAAAGTCCACTTTAAGGCAGGGGGGTGGTAGAGAGTGGACGGGGCTGGTGTTGAGTGCTGTTGTGTTTGTTTAGTCCCCTTCAAAGACAAGCTTAATTATTTTACCATGCTGTGCCTGCAGAGACTGCAGGAATCATGGGCTGCTCTTAGCCCCTATCTCCTCCAACCAGCTGAGGCTTAACCCTTAAAACCCTTCATATGTAAGAGAATGTAATGTACATGTTCAGAGGATTTCCCCAAACTATAAAGATTATCTTGAAATGTATGATTTAAAATATCCCTTTTTGTTGATTTATTAGGTTTTTCCTCTCGGGAATCAACTTTTTATTGATAAAATGTCTCAACCCGTGACACTGAGCCATGTGATGACTGTGCACACATTTCCTGTTCAACTGAGCAAAGCATCTTAACATAAATTAGATGAATCACTCTGGACACGTGCTCGCTGCCTGCAGAACAGTTTGCTTTTAACCAGTGGGGGCAACAAAGTTGAAGCGGAAACAGGTCAGTAACTGTCACAGTATGTAAAAGTGTAAACTTCTCACATAGAAGCAGTGACATGGATAAAGGAATAGTTTGACATTTTAGGAAATAGGCTTAATTTGCTTTACTTCGCTGAGAGTTTGATGACATGATTGACACAACCCTTGTGTTTGTATTTTAAATAAGAAGCTACAGTGGCGCCAGCAGTCAGTTAGCTTAGCTTAGCATAAAGACAGGGGGAAGCAGGTAGCCTGGCTCTGTTTGATGGTTTAAAATCAGCCGTCCAGCACATCTAAAGCTCACTAATCAACAGGTTGTATCTGCTTTGTTAATACTGTACAAAAGCAAATTGTAAAATCGACATGTTGTTGTGGTTTAATATGAGGTTAATCTACCGAGCACAGGACTGTCACTGTGCCGAGACACAAACAAACAAGATAAACAAAAAGATATGCATTATATATGGATGTTATGTTAGCATGGGTGGGTTAGGGTTGCTGGAAGGCAGGTTTTGTCATCTTTGGATGGTGCCAGGCTAGCTGTTTCCCCTTGTTCCCAGTCTTTATGCTTTATATTATATTTTTATATTTGTTATATTTTCTGTAGCCTATAGAGTGGTATCAGTCCTCTCATCTAACTTTCAGCAATTATTTTTTTCCTGACCAAGAGCTATATTGCGTGTCAGAGTCATTACTGAGTTAAAACAGACCGGCCTTCTCACTGATGTTTAAATCTGTGATTGCTAGACTTCTGTTAAAGTTAACAGTCACAGTGGTTAGCCAACTGTCTTGCTCGTCAACCTAGTTGCAGTGTTGCTCTCATTACGTTGTTGAATCCCTAGATGGGTTTGGGCTCTATATATGTGTCAGGGTAGAGTCCAATGGCCTGTTTAAAGTCCTGACACATAGTTGAGAAACCAGATTTTTACACCATTTCAAGTTCTTTTTAATTTAAAAGATGTGGTAAAGGCTTACATTTACTAGATATTTGACACATTCATAACACATCTTTGAATACACCATTTAACATCTGTCATACATACTTTGTAATACATCTGGACCATGATAGTATATCCATGACATTACGTAACTGCAGCTGTACTGTATCTGGGCTGAAGGTGTGCATGCTCAGAAAATGGACCATTTCCCAGCTTTAGAGATACAAAAAAATAAGATAAAACAATGAGATAAGAAAAGGATAGACAGCAGTTAAGATGTGTTGGAGTGATGAGATGTTTCAGTAGATAAAGGCGGAGAGGAGCTCTATGGGTGCTTTTAATGACATTACTTTACACTCCATATTTACAGCTGCAGTATCATGTACCAAGGATTTTGTTCATTCACACTTAGTGACTCCTTAAAATAAATTGTCCAACAGGAATCGTGTCAGTGATCTTGTTCACTCACTCCTGGCAAGCACACAGCATATCAATTTACATCAAATGGGAATGCCAGTCACTTTAGGAATTTATATCTGTTATTATTATGGTCTAGACAGTCTAGGACATATGTCACTGAGATGTAAAATTGGACCTGTTCCATAAAAGAAACGGACTATGCAAGATGCTGCAATAAAAAAATGTGTGTCTTAACAAGGAAATCTAATTTTTCTTAAAACATGTTAAATATAAAAGTCAGGTAATTCCACTTATTCCCTGCTCAGTATCAGGTGTCTCATAGAGCTAGCTGAAATATGAAACAATGTCATACTGTAAAATAAGGCCGATTGCTCTAGAAATATCATAAAGGCATTAATTTAAGGGAACTCTTCAAGAAATTTAAAGTATTTTCTATCTGTATTTGCATTGGAAGTATGTTAAATTACTTCTCCCACTAGCAGATTTTTTTTCAACCGTCTTTTTAAGAAAAATAATAGTTTAAGAGCCCTAACTAGATTAAATGACTTGTAAGATTTCCTGCGGTGTGACAGCACCCAGGGTGATTTTTCTGGGAATACCATTTTCTGCTCCATAACTACCAATAATACAGACTAAAGCTCGTTGGGGTATAAAAAGAAATAAATACTCTGAGGACTCACAAAGTCACTCCTTCATCTGCTGAACAGTTCCAGATTTTACTTCTCAATGGCATTACAGCTTTTAGGCTGTGCGCTGTGCTTTTCTGGCCATTGAGTTGACTTGTTCATTGTCACATAGGTTGAAAATTAGGTAATACACACTACATACTAGATAATAGGCAAAAAAAGATCAGACATGGGCTTTGCCTTAAAAACGGTTTGCTCTTCAAGCTGTGTATCTCCTTAAGGATTAACGCAACGTTATGAGATGTCTTGGATTAGGAATAAAACATCATATCTGCCAGTCAAATGAATCAGTAACAGTTTATTCTGGAAATTGTAATAACCATTTTCCGCTTGTTTTTACACATATCAAAACCTCCCTCTGAGCGAACAAAAACCCACAGGTGCTATTTGAAATTGTATACACATTTGATATAAATCCAAGTCCAGTGATGCTAAATAGATTTTCAGACACTGTTATCTTCAAGGCCCATGTTCAAGCCTCCATGAATGACAACAAGTAATTGTTCTGCGTAAGGGTTGCCGCTCTGTTTCTGACCCTGCTCTCTGACCTCCCTGTGGAGGGGAGCAAGTTAAAAAAACAGTGTCCCCTTTTGAGATTGACAAGTGATCACAAAAAAGAGAGAGAGTACAAAAAGAGATGTGTATTAATACATGAATTGTATGAATATATCTACTGAACAATGAACAAATTGAAGCGTAGACTATAAAGAGGTGAAGTCCCTACCTTTCCTGAGGACCACCATTGTGCTTTATTTTGGAAAAAATATGTATGTACCTTTTTGATCCTGTTTGAATTGAACCATGAATTACGCATATGATGTTTGTCAATTTCAAAGATACGTTTTCAAGTTAAGAAAGCCGCAGTCTCACTGTGATCCACATGTGAATAGACAGGCAGACAAACACTCTGTGAGTTAACACCAGGTGCTATCTACATGTTAACCATGGGGCTCCTGTGCACTACTGTATTTCCAGTACAACTGAATGACAGAAGTTGACTGTGGTATCATATCCCTAATCACGGGTTGATTTACAACAGATAGTGACAAATCTAAACCACAGACTGTTATTGGAACCAAGATGTTATTGACGTAAAGTTGTTCAAACAAGCAACGGGCATTGCTCGTTGTTTCGGTTGCTGGCTGAAAAAGATGCTGGATAAAATGCAAGTGTTGTGGAATATAGCTAAGCTAACTAGTTAGACTAGCGAGTGTGAAAACTGAGCAGTGAGTAAGATGAAGTCTATTGTGCGAGACCACATATGTAGTTCACTGAGCTGTTTCACACTAAACTTGTAAGTGGTAGCCTACTACAACAAACCTACAACAAACTGTGCCTTTCTTCACTTGCAAAATCATCGTTTTAAATGACAAACATCATGTGTTATTCATGACACAATTTAAAGGATGATTTGTCTCTCCTTGTTAACTACTTAACATATGTTTTTCAGAAATAAGGTCCTGTTGGGTCCACCGGAACGGGAGGGACTTTGCCTCGCTATAAAAGTTAAACCAAAATCCCTTAATTATCCGACTGTTACCAAGCTGAACTAGCACAGGTGACGCGGTAAAGATTCTACCTGCTAAAGATCAGCATGTAAGCATTGTGTTATGAGCATGTAAGCATGCTGATGTTAGCATCTATCTATCTATCTATCTATC
>NC_045734.1:22980647-22984001 GCF_008692095.1 Etheostoma spectabile | reverse complement strand
CTATCTATCTATCTATCTATCTATCTCAATTCTGCAGTAAAAGTCACTGTAAAACCCAACAGTTGCTTAATGAAAGGAGGACCTCTCTGCTCCTCTCTCTGTATTCCTATTCCCTACCCCTTCTTACCCTTTCTCTTTTGTCTTTTCCATCTATCCGATCTCCTTTTCTATCTGTGTTTCTGTGTTTGCCCCGACGGCTCGCTGGGCTCTCCATGTGGCTTCTGTCCGATGCCTCTTTCCTGTGCCCTCCTCCATCCCTCTTTCTCTCCTACCATTTATCAGTCTCTCAGTCCCTGCTGTTCCTCTCTCCTTTCCCCCCTCTCTCACCCTCCTCTTCTTCCCTGTTCCCCTCTTTCGTCTGTAGTCTGCAACCTGTGGAACCAATTAGACCTTGTAAGCGGGGGGCTTCTGCCACTGTCATGTGGTCGGTTTAACCTGCCGCTCCAAAAAGGACCTTGCTTCATAACGCGACCACCACCACCTCAGTGGGTGGGTTAGGGTGGGGGTGACCACAGGCACTCAAGGACCACCAAGGCTCTTTTGAACCGCTGTCCTCTGTAAAATCCCAAATGTGGGGTTGACTTGCTTTAGAAGAGAAAGAATGGGAGCCAATGGAAGATTTTTGTGCTTTTTGAAAGACAGTAACATCAGGGAGATGCCGTGAAATCAGATGAAAACGTTTTCATAAAATTCATCCCTTCCTCGTTCTCCATCTTTATCTTTTGTGTGTGACTATATTTGAGGCCTGTTAGGATACGGTTCATCCTCTTTAGGGGTAAACAAACTCTGCTTTTAGCACCAGACCGTCTCCTTTCACCCTCTTTCCACCCTCACCCCAACTACCAGGAATGCTTTTAACAATTCACTGTCGGCCGCAGAGCAACATGGGACGCTGGAAGATTGTCGCATTCCAAAGGGGAGCATTTTTTAGTCGCTCTTCACGTGTCAATCAGCGACACTATCGGCTTGTCGCCCCTTTAAACCCCCCACCCCTCCAAGACACACAGACACACATACACCAACCGTGCTGCGTCTCAGTTTAAGGACACCGTCGTCAATGTGGTAAGCACCTAAGAATGCGGGCCTTATGGCGGGTGAAGGACACACAAACACATTTTTCTCAGACTTCACACAAAGGGCTCTTCCACCTCCAACATCTGTGATGTGAGTCACTGAGGAGCACCTCTCCTGTGGTGAAACGCAGAGAGTAGCAGGTTTCTTTTAACAAGGAGTCCCTGAAAAAAAGGACCTTTCCAGCCTCATAACTTATCTCAGCTAGTTAGTTTTTTTTCCACATATGATGATTTCTTGCAGGTTGAGGTCCGGACTCAAAACTTTCAGGCCACTTTTGTCCCAAGAAAATGAACAAAATATTGTAAAATCAATCAAAATCGTACTTTTGTAGCTTGATCAGCACATGGGGTCAGGGAGGGCACACGCACGCTTGCACGCTTGCACGCGCACACACACACACACACACACACACATACATATACACACTCTCGCTCTCTCTCTCTTTCTCCCTCATTCAATACAGGCCAACTTTCAACAGCTATCCTCCCAACACACACATTGTCCCCCTTACAGTTGGGATAACAGTCCTGGTGAAATTCCTTGGCACACTATCAGTGCGTTGAAAGCACCTGACTGGTATGTGACAGTAGCAGTTAGTGACAGTTCTCCTTTAAAGTGGGGGGCGGGTGGCGGTTGGTCGGGGGGAGGGGGTAAAGGGTTGATCTATTTGATACGTGTCCTGCTGGATACTTGACAGGAGCTGTCAGTGAGCCGAGGGGAGGGTGTTGCTTATCGATCAAACACCCCTCCTATCTGCCACGCTGACCTTCATGTCCTGAGGAGGGGTGTATTGGTGGGGAGACTGAAATGGGAGACATGGCGCGGGTGGGTGAGAAATTCATTACAAAATCATAGTTTAGGTGCAAAGAAGGTCATCAGTGTATTTATGTGAGTTTCTTTTTCTGACATTAAAGATTCCAAAGTAAGCACTGGAGCTTTTATTTTACATCTTTGTTGAGTAACATCACTTCTATTTGTAAAAGGTAAGTTGGATGGCAATGCACTGCAGGCCCTTACTTATTAACTGTAAAAATATCAGTGATACAATGTAGAAACAAATAAAAGTAAATAAAAACTGTATTTATCTAGTGCAGATGTGAAAAGCTGAGATTTTTATTTTCATTAACAATTAATCTGTTGATTATTTGTTGTATTAATCTATGAATCATTTAGTTTTAATCATTTAATGTTATTTGTTGTTGTTAATGTCATTTAATTTAATCATTTACCAAAAATAATACAAATAACAATTTTCCAGAGCCCAGGCTGATCTTTAAAAAGCTAGTTGTGTCTGACCATCAGTTAATAAGTAAATGAACAAACAAAATTTGAAGGTGCCACATACTGTATGTTGTTTATCGGCTTATTTTTATTTTTATTATTATTATTATTATTATTATTATTATTATTATTATTATATTGTGCACTTGGTTGTGGGCGTGTTCATTGCGGCTTGAGTGGAAGTGATAACTTATTTGTTTGTTTTACCTGTTCACCTGGGTTTGACCGAGAGGGGGGGAACCTGGGAGCGAACACTTTCTGTTGATCGCTGCACTAACGCACTTATATCAACACTTATACATTTGGTAACTGCAGTAATCGTTGTATTTTATGTGTGAAGGAATAAATCATTGCAGTCCAAACTTGAGCGCGTCACATTGTGTTTATGTATCTCTCAGTGTTCCCTTCTCTCAGTCCCTCGCAGCAGCACTTTGTTGGACTGCTTACAGCTGCAACCAGGTTTAAAGCACGGTTCAAATGAGGATACAAGTTTTTAATTTAAAATAACAGAAATAGGAGAAAGTTAACAAGAAAAACAGAAAACATTTGTTAGTTATTCAAATGAATTATTGATTATCAAAATTTTTGTCCGTTTAATTTCAGTAAGCTGACTTATGAATTACCGGTAATTAAATAATTGTTTCATCATTCATCCCCACAAATCGAGTATTTTAGGTACAAACATAAACTTCCACCACTGACTTTAACGCGATATAATGGAGAGAACATTACCAATTCTCTAAGGGAATCAACACACATATTATATTTCTTAGTAAAATAAAGTTATTAAAAATATTCACTATAATTTCAATATTTCAATGTTTTAAAAGTGTGCAATTTCAGTAGATGTACTCTAACTTAGTAAGTTAGGCTACGCAAATTCCTCTTTACCTCTCTTCCTAATCCCAGCCAATTTGGATTTAAACCAATCGAAAGCCTGGTGTTCTGACCTCCAGCCTACTGTTCACACACACACACACACACACACACACACACACA
>NC_045734.1:22975497-22980637 GCF_008692095.1 Etheostoma spectabile | reverse complement strand
CACACACACACACACACACACACACACACACACTGCACATAAAACTCCCTTCACAATTAGTATAATTATTGCAGATTTTTAGAGTGATTCACCACTTATTCAGCATACAAATCATCATCTCAACACACATCTTGAGCACTGTCAGCATCAGCAGGGATCCTGAAAAACATCTTTAAGTGATTCTTTCTTCAAAATCTGGTGCTAAGCCACAGTTTATATTTGCTGGAGAGGTGGACGCCGTGCATCACACCAGCAGCATGCAAAAAAAGCGAGACTGAGGGACAACCAGTCATCTTGTGGATAACCATAACCAGTGTTTAGCCCGGACAATCTTTGGCCACTGGTCATTACAGCACCATGCGGGGCCCGCTGTACCGCTGTCAAAACACTGTGCTTGGAAGGGACTTTGTACAGAATGTGAGTGTTGAAAATATGTGTTTAAAAAGTGTGGATTTGATATGGAAATTTTGTACTGGTTATTTTGATGTGTCAGTGACTTGCAAGTTGGCTGTGTTTTTCTACTTTTTGGTAATGTGTTGCAAGGCAATTATGCCGTTTTAATTGAAGTCAAAGTGTGTCAGTGGGAAGGAAGCAGCATACTCAACACACAGGGTCTGATGTGTGGTTAATGGGCTCCCCCTACTGTCTCTTGACTTCCTCACAGCTCTGCCGTCTCTGTGCTGACTGACCTCCCATTCCTGCAGAACAACAGCTCAGCTCATGCGCTAAAGCATAACTCGCAATCAACATATAAGCACAAGTGGATTTAATTGCATTTAGATGAATATTTCCCATCATATCTGTATTTCTGTGGGTACACCACCTCAAAAGCCAATTAGACACACATCCATCCTCTTCTTTCCTCTCTGTCCTCCCTCCATCCTGATCTATAAATACTCTCTCATCAGCAGGGGCTGGCTGCGTGAGGCGTCGACCCCGGCCTCGCTTTGTCCAGCAGAGCAGTGATTTATGGGGGCTCAGGCTGGCGCTAACCTTGCACTTGGGCCGTGGCAGTATAAATGATGGCAGGTCAGTGGCACCGTGGATGGAGGGGAGAGACTCTCTTTCCCCACCTCTGTCTCTCTCTTCTCTCTGTCCTGTTATCATCAGCGTGATGGAGACATCATCATCATCTCCCGGGAGTATAAATAGTGCTGGATCAGGTGACAGTGCCAGCCCTGGCCTTTGATGTGAGCTTTAATTTCATGCCTAATTTCTCTCGGCACAGAAAGGATCGATGCTGCCCTGCTCGTGCTCCCCATCCCTCTGCTTCCCTCTGCTGCAAAGACAAGAGAGCAAAGAAGGACAAATGTTCATTGCTGAGTGATGTGCATGCACCAAAACATTTAGCTTACCTGTAAACACACATATGTGAGGACATCCTTCACGCTGCGCAAACACATTGACAAATAAATGCCAAGTCAAGACACACATGCTGAGATTAATTTCTGCAGCCACAGACGACTCAAACAATCAATACACCTGGAACAGATCGCTTTGGAAATAAGGGCAACAAGCGAAATATAACTACACAGCTACCCACCTGTGTGTTGTGTGTGTTACACATTGCCATTGTGATCAATTTAAGCCCTCTGTCTGCTCGCGCAGCCCCAGGGAGGCATTGAACTCTAGCCCCTCCATAATGACTTTGTCTACCTATCGATCGGGCTATGATCCATGTACCGTAATTCTTATATCATCAGCCCCAGCCCCAGCAATAACTCCAAGTCATATTTCGGGGCCTCCCGTCCACTTGACAACTTAATGATGCAGGGGTCCCTGCAGAGTTTGGACTTTCTCTCTTCCTTTTCTGTGTGCAGAGCTCTAATTTCTCCTTGTTCTTTCAGACTAATATCAGCAAAGGCACAGAGAGGCTGTTCTCTCTAAGGACTTCCCTCTCTGAACCACATATATTCTCCTTTTCACCTCTGTGTACTTGCAGTATAGCACAGGGTTAGTGTCTGGGACTGCTGTGCATCTGTCTCCGATTTGGAGCACAGCCCCTGCAGGCTCTGGAGGAGACTCAGCCGTCCCTCTTTAGACCCTGTTCTTTTTCTCCCTTTGAGTTGGGGCTATATTTCATTGTCATTTCAACCCTCTCTTCTTAGCCTGGATGTAATAGCGGGAGATATATGGCCCTTGCTTCTGCAGTCTTCGGAGCTTCCTCAGTCTTTTATAAAACACTGTCAGAGTGACAAAACAGCAGCCCTTGGGTATTCAGGCACAGATGCCCGCTCATCCCGAGGCAATCTCTCAATATCCTGTGCTGATCCTTTTAGCAAAGAGATAACATCTGGGTCCTTGGACAGGATGAGTTGGAACAGTCATCCTGGACAAAGTCGTAGCTCATCTCTATAGCTCTGTCTGCCTGTAAGCCATAGGCTGTCTGTCAGCTCTGTTTTTATAAGAGCTGATTAAGGGAGCAGCCCTTGAATCCTGAGCCAATAGAGAACCGCAGGAGCATGCAGGACTTTTTTTTTTTTTATACTTCGATCCAGTGCTGACACACCTAATAGGCTACTGCTAATCAAGGAGTGTCACCTGTCGAAGCAAGAATAAAGAGTGAGAGGTTTTGTTCATTACCGTAGCTGTTTGAAAGGCTCTAATAGTGTTCCACCTATCTGCAGAGAAACATAACAACTCTATGCCTCTGAGACATGGCCCTGATTGAGATGTGAGTAAAAGAGGGAAGCAGGGGTGTGTAGAGGGGGGAGCAGATGGGCTCTGAAGACAATTAAAGCTGCATCTTCTGTTGTGGTTCCTCCACTTTGTTCCTGTCACTCCAGCCTCATCCTTAGTGACGTCTATCCTCTCCATATGCCACTACATCTGCCTCACATTTCCTTCCTGTCCTCACGTTTCTACCCTTTCCTCCTCTTCTTCTCTTCATGCCCCACCTAAGTGTTCCCTCCTTTCACCATCCTTTGCTCTTCTCCTCCTTCCTTTCACACTCTCATCCACGAGACACACAATCTCTATATCCTCTCCTCTCTCCTGCGCTCCACATCTCTCTCCCTCACCCTCCCCACCGCCCCTCCTTCCCTCCTAGCCTTAATTGGGAGTCAGGGAGAGCAGTGGAAATCGCATTAACGCGGGCCCTGCCTGGGTGTGCCATCCATCTTCTTTTTTATTACGCCGCGCCGGGGCTGCCTGGGCGCTGCCGTTCGATTTGTCACCGGCCTCGTTCGCTGATAACAGGCATTTGTCATCGCCTTGCCTCCCTGTTAATGTTATCATCTCCTCCCTGACAGCCGCCCTCCGCCGGGGAGCGCAGGCGACAAAGCACATCCGTCAAGCGAATATTTCCACGGCTAAGGGGACCGCACACTGCAATAAGCCACATTAAAGCACTTATGAAGGGTGCAGGCCGAGTTTGTGTGTGTGTGTGTGTGTGTGTGTTTGTGTACGCACCGGTGCCACGATGCGCGCTAGAGTGTGCAGCTGCGTGCGCATACACACCCGTGAACGCACGCGCGCAGGAGCGTGTAGTGCGCTTGTCAGTGCCGTAAAAGCGGGGAGGTGGGGGCCGACAGGGAGAGGAAGAGGTAATTTGTTGCAATTAATTACGCAGTGAGTGTGGCTTTGTTGTGTGGGAGAGCATTTTATCTGTTGGAATGCTTCCTTCGCCAGGCTGTGATGCTATTTGTTTGATTTATAGCTTCTGCCTGCCCAAGGCGGAATGAGCCTTAGAGTGTGTGAGTGTGTTATCACATGTGCACAATGTTGTGGCATTATCCACAGCAATGTACTGTGGTCGCAGTGACAAGGACCCCTTTGTTTAGGATTGACGTTACATATGAACAGCCACACGGCCCCTGTTTGTCCTCTCTCAGGACTCAAACTCCCCTGTCGATTTGTCATTCAGCAGCAAATCAACAACTCCAAAGGTTGACTCTCAATCACCCAGCTTGCATCACCTTTCCCCCTCCATTTCTGTGACAGGAAGCCATGTCTGAAAGTGCTGTGGCACTCTTTTCCGTATACCAATACAATCCAGATGTAGGCCTAATGCTGATGTTTCCAACACTGGCCTGGTCGACCCTTTTCTCTCTCTCCTCTGATATCAGGACAAGCAGGGACAACATGTATCCATTCTGCCTCAGTTGGGGGTTTGCAGGGTCCTTGTGTAAGGGCTGACAGATGGATCCGCCAGCCTAAAGGCAGTGAGAAGAGATGAGGGAGACAAGAGCGCCACTTCCCATCCTTCAACATACTGAATGACTCTCAAATTTACCATACAACATCACATAGTATGGCACATTTGCAATCCTGGCTGGCAGAGGACTGAAGTCATGATGATGTCAGTTTTACACACTGAGAGAACGCTGCTATTCGTGTGATTCTTCACTCAATGATGATCACACTACACAGTTTGAGGTGAATGACGAAAATACCAGGGTATGGTCATGACATCCCTTAGAAAGACTTGAACCCTAAAATGTCTTTTTTTTCATTTACATGTTGCATGACAGCAGCACAGTTCTTCAGTATTTGAGCATGTAGTCTTATTTGTTGTGGGATATCAATCTTTCTCTTTATTGTAATTTTCCATGCATTAAGGCAAGTTCCAGTTACTGGGCATCACCACAGCTAAATAAATATGAAGTTACTGTAACATTGGCCCCAAAAGAAAAGTATTGTGGTAACACAAAAGAGCTGCTCTGTATTTAATGGCGCAGTGGGTTTATTTTTTTAAATCAAATGTCACAATATTCTTGACCAAATACCTTAATGTCGACATTGCGACGATATTGTATGGTAGACTATTGGGGCTTAAACAAAATGTTACTTACACAATGAGATTTTTGAGAAATATCCTCCAGAAATTATTTAATGACTTAGTTGGTAAAGATAAAGAATAGAACAGCTAGAACAGTCTGGTAAATTCAGAAAATTACATCACTTTACAGTAATGTAGCCTTTAAAACCAGGTAAAGACAACACTTACCATATTACGATATTACGATCCAAATCTAAGACAACATATGGTCTCATATTGTGATATCGATACAACATTGATACATTGCCCAGCCCTAGTTTCCACCATATTTTACACAATGAGGTCTTGCAAAACAGGCCAGTTAAGAGAGACCAGCTTATTTTTCATGATATATTGATAAATATATATATATATATATAT
>NC_045734.1:22973987-22975487 GCF_008692095.1 Etheostoma spectabile | reverse complement strand
ATATATATATATATGTATATGTATATATATAATATATATATAGCTCTTTAACAAGCTTTATATATCTGTGCATTAATTTGGACAAGACACATGAAATGATACTACAGCAGCCAAATTATCCAGCTCTCTTAAAACAGACACAAAACACACACTGAACAAAAAGACATAAACAAACACAAGCTCAAGTTCTTCGTCAAGACCTTGAGCTGAACACTGGGAACAAACAGCAACAGTAACTACTGTTTTATTCACATTATGTCTCGTGACTTTTTAACCACTGAGTGAAACATGAGAGAAATGGCTTTCATCCCTCCTTTAGTTCACTGATTGAAGCACTGCCTCAAAGGTGTTATTGCCATGTCACTAAATAAACATAATCAGTTTTTATTGAGCAACAAAGACAGAACACAACACTATGAACAATGAATTGCTCATGGGATGTGTTCACATCAAGTGAAGCCAATGCGAAGATTAAAACTTCTTGAGAGCACTGTGAGAAACCAACTTGGCCACCGTAAAAATGATTAAAGATGCAAGGAAACGGATTAAAATGTCACTGACGGTTGATTTGAAACGCATGACCGTTGAAACGCATGTGACTTCTGTCCCACATAATGTACAGAAGCTGCACTTTGACTGAGGATTAATTATTAGAACAGGAATTAATGTGCGTGTAGAAAGCGTGTGGTCTTTGTAGTTTTTGCATGATCTCGTGGCCATGGAAGTCTTTTATCTGGTCTTCCAAAGAAGAGAACATTATTTGCATGTAGGTCCACCTCCTCAATCCTTATTTTTAGTTGTGGCGGCCAAGGGTTCCATAGCCATTCATCACAGCCATTTTGAGAAGCCCATTGGAATGCAGCTCTTCCTTGAGGATGTTGTTCTTGTCAGCGAACATCTGGCTGATCTCCATGAAGGTTTTGTTCTTGGTCTCAGGAATAATGAAGATTGTGTAGACAGCCACTCCCAAGCAGATTATGCAGAAGATCAGGTAACAGTAAGGACCTAAATACATCTGTGGTGGGAGGACACACAGTTTAACTTTGAATAAAACACTACAAAGGCATAATCAAAGAAAACACATCCTGTTCTTGTGGAAAACGTACACACACATGCAGTTGATTCGGAGCAACATGAGCATTTATTTGGAATCATGTTTCTGGCCACCTAATAAATGTGAGTCTAATATTTACTCTCCTTTTCCTATATTTAGGGAATTTCCTAGTCTGTCTTAATGAATAAATGTACACGCCTGACATCCGGCGCGTCCCAGCAAAGCCTATCCTTCCCTGGTTGCTTTCTCTGAATCGGGACTTAGTGCCGCCAAGGATGGTTGGGATTGGTGTGGTCTATATCGACAACCTTCCACTTCCGGGATTGCTCCATTTCCACCAGAAATTGCGCCATATGTCCTTCTTTTAGGCTGGATATCAGTTACCTTATGCTTTCTTTGTGTTGGTCCACTCCGGTGGATTTATAAGGACTATGGTTAACTGCTCC
>NC_045734.1:22973526-22973977 GCF_008692095.1 Etheostoma spectabile | reverse complement strand
GCAGGGTAAATCGAGACAGCTAGCTAGACTATCTGTCATATCCGAGTTTATGTTGAAAGACTAAAACAACTTTTGAACATACTCCGGGTTTCTGTGCAGGGCTTAGGTGCGTGACCTATGAAGATTGTGATTGGTTTAAAGACATGCCAATAAACCAGAGTACGTTTTTATCCCATCCCGGAATGCTTTGTCAGACCCTCCTTCGCGGCACAGTAGAGGAAGGTCTGGCAATGCAAGACAATGATGGGTTTAAAGAAATACAAATGACCCATGGCATTTTCCCCTCTATCCTAGAGTAGATAGGCAGTGTAGCCAGACCATACTTCAGCACTGACACAGCGCTGTGGTAGATAGGTCTGCTACTGCAAAACTGCCACTATGTTCACCAGCTAGCCGCTAACTTTTTCTATTAATACTGCTGGGGTTGTGTACATATATCATACTGTATATA
>NC_045734.1:22953864-22973516 GCF_008692095.1 Etheostoma spectabile | reverse complement strand
TATATACAGTATGATATATGTACACAATGTATAGAGAGAGAGAGAGAGAGAGAGAGAGTATTTATACCCCTCACTGTTCATGCTACATTCCATTTTTTCTATATTTTATTCTGTGTATTATTCTGTACATTACTCTACACTTTGTCCATCCTCTTTACTTTGTGTCTGTTCCACTAGACCAACACTGAGGACGATGAGAGACAGCAAGGTCGCTTTTAATTAGTAATTTTATTGGTATTTGGGGAGTTGTGTCTATTCAAACAAAACCAGACGGCCCATAGCATAATTGCAATGTGTCTGACATTGCGAGTGAAGCCACAACAGATCCTGAATGCAATGTCAGCATGAACTCAATGCCAACTACACTGAAGAGGCAAAAGCCAACGGCAGAATTTGAGTTTGCTCTTACCTCTAGGAAAGGAAAGACAAAGCCGATGGTGAAGTTGGACAACCAGTTGAGGCAACCAGCCACAGTGTAGGCAGCCGGTCGGTGTGACTGCTTAAACAGCTCTGCAGTGATCAGGAAAGGCACACCAGCTACACAGATTACACAAAAAAACATTGTAGTATTTTAAAAGAAACATTGACAACATGGTTCACTTCACATACAATTATCTGTTGGTCTGATCTAACCAGGCATCCTATCATAACACAAATCACATTTAACCACTCAGTGCAGTGTGCATCTATTGGGTGTTGTGAAATTAACAATAGCGTCTTCATTCATCAATTAGTTTATCAATATTCCTACTCAGGACTATTGTTTGGCAATCATTCAAAATAAACAGAACAATGATAAAACAAATGATAAACATTCCTCAAGCCCCATTTGCTATTATATTACAGCGTTTTTTCTGCATGCACTTCATTATGTGCTCATTATTACTCAGTGATCATAGATTGACAAGATGTTTGTCTACCTGGAAAAAGTCCAACTCGGAACCACAAGAAACAGAATAGCTCAGCTAGGACTTGTGCAAGTCATTAGTTTGATATGAAGGATCTATGCCATGTTGTCCTAGCTTTAAACACATAATTCTTCATTGTTAGAAGTGAAAGCTATGAAGGAGAAAATATGCATGAGTAAAAGCTCTAATGATGAGCTTTTCAAATGATGTCCTCATTATCTGTGCATGATAATTGCATAGAGGAAGGTTTAATATCGGCAAACCAATAACGAGGCCATAATTTGTCAACATCTGCGGTATGTATGGGGGGGCGTCATTGTGCATGCAAGGTTTTGTCTGAAGGAAACTGTATTCATTGCGGCTAGCTTATGAACAATGAGCCATTAAAAGTCTAATTGCAGCAACAGAAATCCCTGTCCGCATGCCAGGGTATAGATTTTGGCCGGCTTGACGAATGACTCTTTGTAAACCAGGTTCGTTCTAATTCATCATCCTCGCAGGTCCACTCAACGTGGCTCCCAAAGTTGTAAACTATTACCTCTTAATTCACTTCACTCAACTCATCCAGCGTTGGCTACAAACGGCTGTGGGAATGGATGTAGTGTGGCAGTTAAGATTTCCTAATTTACAAGACTAATGAAATACAATATCTCTTCACAGTCAGAGCAGCAGTAGGGAGGGAGTGGTGCTGCTTTTTTTAAAGATTTGGTGCCTGCTATTGTGCAAGCTTCCAGCAGGGAGCAGTGTTATCTTACACACCGACAGACAGCCCAAATCTAGTGCAGTATGTCTGGACTGGAAATGTTCCTATTTCTAAAAGAGGTTTCAAGTGAGATGCAGAGAGGGTTCCTGGAGTGTTTACCTGGACCAATGCAGAAGCCAGCAATAATCCCAACAACGCAGCCCACACTGATGTAGCGCATGAAGGACACCTGTGCCTGTGATTGGTCAAACACAAGTCATAAGTCTGAAGTCACAAGTTGTAAAAATAAGTAGGCTATGCAATTTGCCCAATTTTTCCTGATCATTTTTTTGTATATTATAACATATCCGTGACATGCTACTGACATTTACTACATAATTACTTTCTTGTTTGTACGATAAGTAAACCAGGTTTCCAAACACTAGTTTCCTGAGGACAACATAGTTGATTTTTATTTATTTTTTTTACAAATTATTAGGTAAAGCTTTGTCATTTTAATCTTAAAAAGAATAGGTTCAAAATTTCACAACTGTTTTAAAAACAAAATAGTACAAACATTACTGTAATCATTCTTCCTGTTTATATAGGCTATTAGACGATCTCTCCCTAATGGGATTTCAATGTAAGTCATGGCGGACCAAAGTGTATTAAAAAGTTTATCTGAAGCCATTATGAGGCTTCATCTGTTTGAGTTAGACAAATCAAGGGGATATCTTCCAAATCTTACAGCCTTTTTAGTATAGCATTCTCTCTTTTTGTTAATATGCTTCCTTTGCAGCTAAACAGGGAAACAAAAAGAGGGGATTTAATACTAAAATAAAGACTTTCATTCCACAAGAATTCCACTGAAATTGTTTAAAGGATAACTGATGTTTTTTTTTCAACCTGGACCATATTTTCCGTTGTTTTGTGTGGAAGTCAATGATAGAAATAACAATCTTTGAAATTGGCACAGTATTAAGCCATTAACACTGTAACCAGCAGCCACAGACTTAACCCCAACCGGCCCGTCAGACACCGCCTACCAAGAGCCTGGGTCTGACCGAGGTTTCTGCCTAAAAGGGAGTTTTTCTCGACCACTGTTGCACTGTTGCTTGCTAGGGAGGGAACTACTAGAACTGTTTGGTCCTTGTAAATTACGGAGTATGGTCTAGACCTACTCTATCTGTAAAGTGTCTCAAGATAACTCTTGTTATGAATTGATACTATAAATAAAATTTAATTGAATTGAATTGAACAGACCGAGCTGCAATGTAACTTAACCCTACGGGGCAAATGTTCAGTGTCAGTTTGGTCCAATAAAAGGCTTGGATTATTATTCTAAGTGTCTCACAACACTATGGAAACGATCCCTACAGAGATAGACCTTTTTAAGACCTCTTTGTGTTTAACCAGAAACAGCTCTGAGGTGGCTAGCGCTAAACCCACCAGACTCCATTTAAAAAAAGCAATGCTTTTAGCGTGTATAAAGCCAAATCTATTCACATGTAAATCAGTAGACTATGTGTTGATTTCAACCAAAACTAGAGTAAAACTAAAAGTAAATAGTAGTAAAATAGTTTTATTTTGTTTCTGTTGACTTTGAATGAAGTATATCATACAATGCTAAAATTACTTTTTATTTAATGGAGTCTGGTGGCTTTAACGAAAGGAATTTCGTGGAAAGTTTCTATGTTTAAAAAAAGGATCTTATTCGTTAACAGAAAGGTCAACCTCTTTAGAAATCCTTTCCATAATGTTGTCAGACACTTAGAATATTAATAAGAGCCTGTCAATGGCAAAACAAGCACTTTTATGAAGGTAAATACAAGCTAGACAAGTTCCCCATTAACTTACACTGTAGCTTGTTTTCCGACTTGCCGACTGCAGCAATCTCGCGTAATACTGGACCAATGTTAAAGATTGTTGTTCCCATCAGTCAACATAGGAAAATCCAAGTTTAAAAAATACAGTAGTTACCCCTTTAACTCAGACTCATGTAAGATTTTGATAAACTTTCCAATGTTCAAGGGCACCTACACTTATATGATGTTGTTATGGAGAAAACAAACAACAACCATACCTTAGACACAGCTTTTAGTTCATGCAAATGATTATGTAAATTTGGCAATGTCCTTAGCCCTATTTAAAACAATGTACTGTATGCCCTACGCCATAATCTGCAAGGTAATGTTAATATATTCCTATCAGAGCAGGGTATTAGAAGACATTGCACCTGGAAGAGGACAGTCACTGTGATCCCAGCACAGCAGAGACCCATGAAGAGAAAGCCGCCAATCATCAGAGGTCTCCTGCCAAGACGCTCGATAGTGAAACACTGCAAAACGGACAAAGAGGCAAGAACTGTGACACCATCAAGGGACAAAAAACTTTTTACTTTTCATCCTCTGATCACTTATTTTAATCCATATCATAATTACTGGTGCACCACAGACAATACATACTGAGTATTCCATGTTTCATGTAACATCACACTCAATGACTAGATGAATGAGTAAAAGTACAGTTTAGACGATCTAAAAAAAATTACGTGCTGTTTCACTAATTGTATTTATTCAATGTACATTTTTATGTATCCTACATAGCATGGACCATTGGCCCATACTACAGTACCAATAGACCTTTCTCACAGTTGAGTCATCATAGTCGGAAAAGCACAGGTGAAACACATTTAGTTAACGATGGCTCAGTTCCACCAAGTGTCCCTGTAAGTCATAACAGTGAGCCAGCATGCACAATACAAGGACCCTGGATGCAGCTTACCTAACCTATGTACAAAGTGCTTTTGCTGCTGTGACGACTCAAAATGTCTGCTGTTTAAAAAGGTCTAAAAACTCATCTATTTTGCAAAATTTTTCTCTAAATGAGACTTTATACAGTAAACAACTCACATACAGACCAAAAAAAACAAACAATACACACAAACAATACAAGAAAATACCATAAACTTGTAATGAAAAATACATGATCCTTTATGACTACATGACTGATAAATTATCCCAGTCATGATATGTAACCCTAAACCTCTTTCTAAAGTTCTGCGGTGGGTAAAGAGTTTAACAAGATAGATATTTTACAATACAAAACCAAGAAAATCAGCTCCTTGTCACATTATGTGTTGTGTTTTTACTTGATTGTCATTAGTAATGACTGAAACAATAAGTCAAAATGATCATTTAAGGTCTGCTGTTTAAGCACTACACAACAAATAGAAGTAGGACTGCAAAACAGTCATGAATTAATGAGTCAACGTTTTTTAATGATTGATTGATTGACAGTGAAGTCTATAAAAATGTTTATTTTGTTTTGACAACACACCAAAACCAAAAGACATTAAATTTACAATGATGTAAATTAGAGAAAAACAAGAAATCCTGGATACACTACTCAATTCGTTGTCATAAAATACTGACATAATACTGCGCTCTTATTGTGTTTAGAGTGTGATAATGTCTACTCACCCCCAGCATCCCAGAGATGACCTCAATGGCACCGGTTCCCACAGTTGTGTACTGAATATAAGGTCCTGGGATTCCTGCGTCGCTAAAAATGTCATTTGTGTAGAACCAGATCTGAAATTAACAGTGACATGAAGTCTATTAATATGATGAATATGTCAAACCATAGAAAGACCAACACACACACACACACACACACACACACACACACACACACACACGCTTTTTTAAAAGTCCAACTTTGTCTTTTCATTTTATTAATGAGGAGCCAAAAAGTCGCTCTGTTTATTTAGCGTTTCCCATGATTCATCAAAGTGATCATTATCCTCACGCCGAACATCACTCATGCATTTGAGATACAGCGTTTCATCAGTATGGACTTCTGACAAGTACTCCCCTTGAAATTAATTTGTGTATTCTCATTAATCACACTTTGCTGATGGAACATCCATCATTGATGAGGTGTGGACAAGATCTTGATTGGTGTGGTTAAGTGCTGTCTTGTTGATTTAGTAACCATGCATGTACCATTTCAACACTATTGCAGCACAGCGATCACATGTCTATATCAAAGCAGAAAATATACACAAACTATTTGAAAAACATATTATGATAGCCTTCTGTTCTGTAGAACGATTCTGTTCAAGTGGAAGGACCCACTTCCACCTTCTTACTTATGGTCTTTTGGACAGGGAGGTCATGCATTACTATAGTTGAAAAGGATTTTTACATTAAAAAAAAAATGCAAGCAGAGAAATGTGATTTTACCTATTCATTCATTCTTGTTGCCGTTTCTTTTTCCCATTCTTCATTTACTCATGGTTTAATTTATTTTTAATTGTGAATATATCTATTTACTGTAATTTGTCTTATTTAATAAATAAAGACACACATGTTTCCACTTTACAGTAAACTCTCTTGAAATGTTTGATTTTGTATTTTGTGTCACAGATTTATTACACGTTTGTCTGCATGTTTCAAGTGTTTCTGAGACAGTGGGACCCAGTGGGGTGTCCCCTTGCTGGGAAATGGTACTAGCATGGGAGCCAGCATACATGGAGGTTCCATCCACATGGAGCAATGAGTATAAAGATGTGTTTGACTTTGTTTTTGGACCAGTAGATAATGAGGCGTGGTCCTGTTGCCCCCTGCTTAGTCACTCAGTGGCTGCATGTGGGACTGGGATGTATGGACAGGAGGAGGTGCAGATGGGTGGAGCACAGCTGGGAATGTAGCAATATGACTTACTCTCGTATAATAACTGCACAGTCTTTGAACATCTAAAATGTGAGCACGCACACACACACACACACACACACACACACAAACACACACACACAAAGACAGACAGGACTCAATGTTTTTTACACTTACCGCATCAATGCCAGATAACTGCATGCCAATGTTGACCACCACAATGGTGATGACCTGCCAGCGAACGGAGCGGTCCATTAGCAGGCCCCAAACCGAGACGGTCTGGATAGAGGACAGAGAGCGCTGTTCCTCTTGCATCTCATCCACCTCCGCCTGGATGTCTCCTTTAGGACGGTACCTCTTAAGGGCTAAAAGGAAAAAAGCTTAGTCATCTTTTTAAATTTTGTTTTGTGATCAGATTTTAAAGAAGAGAAAAGAACTGCAGCTTGTTAAGATGAATTATGACACAATATGTACTCTGGAAGAAGAAAAGAAAATGTCCAATTTCTAACCTGCAATGGTGGCGTGAATATTTTCCTTCTCTATCAACAGGTACCGTGGACTTTCTGGAAACCATGGCAACAGCATCAGCTGGATGGTGGTAGGAAACACTACCAAGGAAAGGAGCAAAGGCCAGTGCTCTTCCTGTGTAGTAAAAAAGTACTAATGAGCCTAGAGTCCGTATGTAGTGTTATCTTAATTTTTCTGTGCAGCTGTTTCATACATCAGCAGAACTTTGTCAACAAACACTTATAAAGGATAAAGGAAACAAACTTGAGACATTTCCTTCAAAGTATTGACAGTAGACCTAGCGTTGTTGAACGCCACGATGTTAGTACCTTTCCCAGCAGTTCATGGAGTCCCAGGACCTGAGCGATGAAGACTCCAAGACAAATGTGAATGCTGGGAATGAGGCCTAAGAAGCCTCGCAGGTTCTTGGGGGCGATCTCACCGAGGTACATCGGCACCACACTGAGAGAGATACCTGTGGGGAACAAAGAGAGGGAAAACCTTTGAATATAATGTTTTATTTTATAAATATAAGAATGTGTTAATCCACACAATGGAAAACAAAAAAGAAAACAAATTTTCTTGTCAAAATTTTCTAAACTTGATTTTCACAAGCATTTGTTTTTTTTGTTTGTTTTTTTATGACCAGCTTGATTATACAGTACACTGTATATACTGTATATATATATATATTTATATATATTTAATATATATATATATATATATATATATATATACACAACACATCAATACATTATCCAGTCAATGAAAGTTTTACTATTTAGTGTAACATGGAAAGGATACCAATTCCTAAAAAATTAAATCAAAACATTAGAGGCCATTTAAAATGAAGGACTTCAATTTAACAAAAGCCCATGAAACCGCTTTGCATACTGCAGGTACAAAAAACATTCAGCTACTTTTGTGTCGAGTAAGAATTTGACACATTGTTACAAAATTCAGTCATTCAGGAAACAGACAGGCCTACCTGAGTGTACTCCTGTGATGAAGCGTCCAATAATGACCATCGCAGGCATCCTGCACATTCTGCTGAAACCCAAAAGAGCTCCCCCTATGAACACCAGCACAGTAGATCTCACCAACGTCCCTTTCCTGTTTGAGAATGTTGGGAAAAGATGGATCACTATGTATCACACACACACACACACACACACACACACACACACACACACACACACACACACACACACACACCCACACACACTAACCTTCCATATTTGGTTACCAGTTTGCCCACTAGCAGGGCCCCCATCATCCCACCGATAGCATAGATGGAAACGGTGAGGGAGTACAAGACGGTGAGTTGGTTTTCATCCGGAGTCCAGTTGTAATCTTCTACCAGCGTCTCATTGTAGAAGTCTTTGATGTACTTGTTGAAGAAAGAAATAAGTCAATTTAACATTGTCCAGCAAGGTAAATGATAAATAAATTCATTATCATATTACATAGACCATGTGGAATTACAAGTTTTTGCCCTCTTTTCCCAAGTGTCATATCTTGTTTTTCCAACAAATCCTTTTTTGCTTTTGCAAAAGACTACATATACTTTCAGGATTTGATATATGTACCTCAACACTCCAATAAACATGGCAATGAAATTTGACATCATCAGCCAGTCCCACAGTGCCACGCATCCAACTGTCAACTTTCAAGTCTTGCGATTTCCACCATGTTGGCTGAACGCGGCACTGGGGGATGGGATGAAGACTTGTTTGAATCAGCGGGAGAGGCTGCCGTATTGAGTAGACAGGAAGCTTATTGAGCCCCCACAGTCAAAGTTGTATCAAATTTGACGATAAGGGATCATAAACGGCATGCTTGATAAAATGACAGTGGTTAGTCTTGGGGTGTGACAGAAATTTATGGTAAGGGCCAGCAGCATCAAATCAGATTTCCTTCAGGTTTGTATCTAACAGTGGAGACTCCACTGAGATCAGGCTGTCCTGGAGAGCCCATTACATTAAATCCAATTCATCTCAAGAGACCCAATTCAGTCACTCTCTGTGAGTGAAATGAGACATTAGAAAACTGAAACGAGAGACAGAAAATAAGAGTTTAGTTAGTATTGCTGTTGAGCAGTGTTAGTATTGACACTGATCAACATGTTAAAAGATCAGTTATTTTGTTTGTTAAAAAAGTGAGGATGCAGAGTGATCATTAGAAGGAATGGGTGTGTTATGGTTTCAGTTTTGTTCCTGCTTCTTTTTCTGCATTTGTTGCTTTCTGTTATTCTCCATGTTTCCTTCCTGGTCTTGTGCTGTAGTTTCTGTCTTGTGTTCCCTTTTGAGTGTCTGTATGTTCTGTTTCCTGTTTTATTTTGATAGTTTGGTTTGGCTGTCTTGTCTCTAGTTTTTGTGATTGTCGTCCCTGCCCTCTTGTGATTCAACTGTTGTATCATCTGTTCCTCATTTGCTCGTTACCTCGTGTATTTAACCTCTGTGCTTTCTTTGTCTCTTGTCAGATCCTTTTGTGTGTGTGTGCGTGTGCGTTCTACATTTGTACCACATCCAGTGGCCTGTATTCCCCTGTGAGTTTTTTCCCCTGCCTGTCCTCCTATTTTGTACTCCTGTTTTTGTCTTGCCTTTCTCTTGGCCCTTTTGGATATTTGGACTATGTTTTTTTGTTTTCTTTGGATCCATGCGTTGGTGTGGACATTCTGTTTTTGTAAAACAAATCCTTGTGATACTCTCTCCTGTCTCTGTGTTTGGGTCCTACCTTACCGTCACAGGGTAAGGAAGAGGAGAGTCGTTTTAGTCTGTCAATATTGTTTTAGTAGTTTTAACTGCTTTCTAGAGAAGTCCAGCACCTGACTGGTCAGTTGCTTCTCTATGGAGCTATAACTGGGACAGTAACCTGTGAAATTGAAAATAAAATTTGGCATTGAAACTACAAGTATTGGCACTGAATAATCAACTGAAGAAAAAAAAATCAACTCTTTCGATATTTTTATGCATCATGGTGTTTTTCAGTTTCAATCTTCACACATCATCTTGATTTGGTTTTTCTTTAAATTAGTTTTTTAACGCTTGCAAGATTTTTACAATGTCACTGTTTTCAGTTTCTGTCATTGTTTTGGCGCAGAGGGGTGTGATTTACTAATTTGCATACATTGAGCGACGGCGCGCCCCTCCACCTGAAAACGGCCTTGAGTCTGTCATTCTCGCAGATGCCTGGAATAACTTTATATGGCCATGGCGTTATATCTGCGATGCTTTGACAAGTTCCTGTATGGCCACCAAATCCCAAGTCTCTTTACTTCTGCAGTTGGTTTGTTGATTTTTCTAATATAAGCAGGCAGGTTTAATGTTAACTTTTATTGGACGTTGTGCTGTGTTAGCAGATGTTAGCACGAACACAAGCTAACGTTTATGTTGGCTAATAGCGCATGTCAGCTAACGTTGGCTAAATTATAGCTAGTAACGTTAGCTAATTTCTCCCGCCGGTATCAATCTAAACCTGTCCTAGTATTTTCATGTTCTGTCTTCTAGGAGTTTGAGACCAGTGTTATTGCTGCTGCACAAGGCCTCATAACCGTGCTAACGCAAAATTGGGCCCCACAAACACGAGCATTAGCTACATCAGGTCAAATGAGGTCTTGTTGAACTGCATAGAAATGGTAGACTCGCAGCTCCAACAGATATCCGTAATCAAATTTGCCTTTCTAATATTGTGGTATGTAAATAGAAGACGTTTTGGCTGTTGAGTGTTAAAAAATGCAAAAACTATCAATACCTTCTGTGATTTGTGTATTTATGCCTCTAATGTAATGTAATATATATACAGATTCTTTAAAATAGTCCAGATAGTTTTGTGGGGTGGAGTGTTTGTGGCATGATGTATGGATGGCGATAACATGTGTATATTACTAACTAGTCAAAGTCAAAAGTCAAAGTCTGCTTTATTGTCAATTTCTTCACATGTCAAGACATACAAAGAGATCGAAATTACGTTTCCCTCTATCCCATGGTGTAGACAAGACATTTTACCAATTAGGTCCACAGACAAACATAACATTCAAGTAAACAATATAAAAAGTAAAAATAAGAAGGCACATACAATGAAGAAAATAAGAGCAGCAAAATTTGAGTTGAGAATGTGCAATTGTGCATACAGTAGACAGTCAATATAATAGTGCAAAAGTCAGGCCGATAAATGGCTGAGGTAGTTCTGTTTGACCTAAGTATGCAAGTGGCATAATGGTGCAAGTTATGTAAGAGCAGCAGAAGTGTGTTCAGAAGTGTTTTCAGGACAACAGGACAACAAGTTGCAAAGTGTGCAAGTATACAAGTGGAGTAGTGCAAGTCAGCCATTGTGGGTCCAAAAGTCCAGGATGTATGTAGCTGAGGTGGAGGGGGGAGAGAGTTCAGCATCCTAACAGCCTGGTGTATGAAGCTGTTGGTGAGTCGGTGGTGCGGGACGCAGGCTTCTGTACCCTCTTCCCAGAGGGCAGTTGATCAACAAATTGTGAGCGGGGTGACTTGCATCACTCACAATTGGTTCGCCTTGCGGGGGAGGTGGAGGTGTAAATGTCCTTCAGGGAGGGGATTGAGCACAAATAACCCTCCAGCTGTGTTCACTATGCGCTGCAGGGCTTTCCTGAGTATTCAGTGCAGCTTCCGCCCACACAGCAACAGCTGGAGAGATGCTCTCAATGGTGCCTCGGTAGAATGTGGTTATGATGGCTGGTGGAGCACTTACTCGCCTGAGTTTCCGCAGGAAGTACGCGGCGCTGAACTTTCTTCGCCAGTGATGCAGTGTTGGTGGTCCAGGAGAGGTCTTCACTGATGTGCACCCCCAGGTATTTGGTGCTGCTCACTCTCTCCACCGCAGCACCGTCGATGGTCAGTGGCAGGTGTTGGATGTGACCTCTCCGGAAGTCAACAACAATCTCCTTAGTCTTGCTGACATTCAGCAGGAGGTTGTTGTCCCTGCACCACGTGGTCAGAAGGTCGACTTCCAACCTGTATTGAGTCTCGTCGCCCTTGGTGATGAGACCCACCAGAGTTGTGTCGTCAGCAAATTTCACTGTGTGGTTTTTGCTGTAGGTTGCAGTGCAGTGAAGAGCAGAGGGCTGAGCACGCAGCCTTGAGGGGCCCCCGTGCTCAGTGTGATGCTGTTTGAGATATTAATGCCAACACGTACTGCTTGAGGCCTTTGACAGAGGAAGTCCAGTAGCCAGTTGCAGAGGTAGGTACTGAGTCCCAGTTTGTCAAGTTTGCAGATGAGTTGTTGTGGTATTATGGTGTTGAATGCAGAACTGAAGTCTATACTTAAGTCTACTTAAGTCTTCAAGACTTAAGCTTACTTAAGTAGACTTAAGTAAGTCTACTTAAGTCTTGAAGAGGAATGCCTGCTAGATCTCTCCAACAGTCTGCATTTATTTTGTACCACTCCGTAGTTTGTCTCATAAATTGTAATTTCCCCACTGGGGATCAATAAACGGCTTATTACTATTAGTGGGGCCAAGAAACTCCATTTCTAAGCTATGCCTTGGTCAAGAGCTTTGGCAGTAGAATCGACCTAACGTTTGTTTTATGTATAATATAGTTTTCTCTCAGTCTGTCAAGGTGAGGGACCTCATCCCCAACCCTGCTTGGCTGAATTCCAACTCTTCCGCATCGAAAGGCGTGGTGGTACAGCTTTTATTAATCAAATATACATATACAGTATGCTGAAATGCTTAATGTTACAAACTTTAGGCTTCCCTAGAGTGGTTTGTAATGGAGAAAAGCGTTTTTTACTGTTCTTTTTGGAAGAGAAGCCAAGAAAGGAACTGCATGTGATATTAACATTATGAAGTACAAGTCACCATTGAATAAGTCTAATATCAATATATTGTCAAGTTGAAAATCTAGTCATCTCCTGCTGAAGTGTTTGCAAATTCTGTTGCTCTGGTGGCTGCACTGAATTCTGCTGTGCTGGGGGCCAATGCTGCTGAATATTTTGCGTAAGCATGGTTATGAGGCCTTGTGCCGCAGCAATAACACTGGCCTCATACTCCTAGAAGACAATATGAAGAAAAACCTAAATAGGACAGATTTAGATTGATCCCGGTGGGAGAAATTAGCTTACGTTACTATTAGCTACAATTAAGCCAACGTTCGCTGACATGTGCTATTGGCCAACATTAACGTTAGCTTGTGTTTGCGCTAATATCTGCCAACACAGCACAATATCCATTAATTATAAAATATATTGGAAAGAATAAACCAACTGCAGAAGTAAAGAGACTTACTTCAGATTTGGTGGCTGTAGGTGAACTTGTCAAAGTCAACGCAGATATAACCCTATGGCCCTATAAGGTTATTCCAGGCATCTGTGAGGATGACGGACTCAAGGCCGTTTTTACTGTTGGAGGCGTGCGCCCTAGGCGCCCTAGTTACTCTCACGAGTATGCAAATTATCGGTAAATTGCGCCCTCTTTGTCAGTCCCCTCAAACCACGCCCCTCTGCGCCAAAACAGAGACAGAAAGTTGAAACTGAAAACAGTGACATTAGGCTCGTTCGAGATAAACTGCGGCTCACCTGTATGGTGGATGAGAGCAGGCGGCAGAAGCAGGGAGCGGTGACAAAAAGCTGCGGTAAAGTCTGACAGTTTCCAGCCGTTTGCTGCAGCCTTCAGACTGAACAGGAAGTGACAAACACTGGTGCGATTCCAATTCAATAAAATATAATCAGACCAGAGCAGCTCTCAAAATGCTCTACATGCGATCTGTTGCTGATTTAACAGACGGTAGATTATCCGTGCTTTGAACAGATTTAGTCTCTCTGACTTCTATACGTCACTATCAGCCACACATGTTCTGTAGAGAATATGATTTTAAATCAGACAAATAGCAGTTAAAGCAGTTAAGTTTTTTATATAATATATATATATATATATAAATAAAGGAGTATTAAAGTGTGTACCTTATGTCCAAACGTGACATACTTCTGATCACTGATACCTCAGATTTAATCATAATACAACATTGCATATATTGGCATGTGAATAAAGAGACATTCTAACACTAAAAATCTGCAACACAAATTAAACATCCTCTCAAAAGCTTATACAGAACTCTAGGGGATATTCAGGATGAGTGAACATCTGTGTCCTGTGACTTCATTACACAATGCATGGCTTTATACTTTAAGTCTAATTTTAAGGTCAGGAATGTTCAGACACTCAGGCACATCATCAGAGGGACCAGGAAGAAATTAGATATGTCTGAGTGTGTGAACAGAGAGGGAGGAGAAAAAGAGGAGAACATCTTTCCTTTGCCTAGAGGTGTAATTTATTACATCGTAATGTATTAGGATACAATATTTCCATCTTTCGCAAAATTCAGCTTTGGCTTGATGAACTACAAGGTCCTGTGATTTCGGTCCCTTGTGTCTCACATCTGAAATCACCTTGTGCATAAGTTTATACCTGGTATTAAAGCCCTAAGATGTGAATGTACCCAGGACGCATTGAAAATGCATTGAGACCTGATCACTCAGACCACATTCGGAGTTGGTCTAGGCCCACACCTTGTAAAAATAATGGACAAAGCTGCAGAGTCTGAAAAGGGTTTTGTCTTTAATTTTGACTCTCTTACTATGTGTTGTCACTTCATCAAAGTTAATTATAACATTTGGTTTGCCAAAAAATGTCTTTTCAATGTAGGGTGGGGGTGGGTGGCCTTGACCAACTACCAATTTGTTTGAAATGATGTCTCTCTCTCTAATGGGTGGGCCAAATTCTCTGGGCGGGCAAAACAGAAAAGGGATGTAACCTTGTCTCTTATGACCTCATAAGGACCAACATTCCAGATCGGCCCATCTGAGCTTTCATTTTCTCAAAGGTAGAGCAGGATACCCAGGGCTCGCTTTACACATTTCACCATTTCTAGCCACTGGGAGACCATAGGCAGGCTGGGGGAAAGCATATTAATGTGTAAAAAAAAAAAAATAATAATCATGCCATGGGAACTTTAAAGTATTTATCATGGCACAGAAACCACTCGGTGTGCTGCCTGCTCTTACATTCCCAGCTATGTTGACCTCTGTGCCCTGCGGTTGCCTGAAAAAATCCCTTCAACTGTTCTGGTGAGTCTTAAGAAACTGAAATAAGTACTCTGCGGTCTCATGATGTAAAGTTCAGAAGCCCCTGCTGGGATACACAGGCCTTTTGGAACAAGTTATCATTTAAACAGGCTCAACCTGGTACACTATAACATGCCTAAAAGATGTTTGTGTGATTTCAGAGGGATCTAATAATGATCCAATACGCTGGATATCTGTTTATAAACCTTATTAAGTGGATCATGTACTCCATCAGTCACTTAGGACTGGCATGTTTTATAGTGGCGCAGGGTCATGGCAAATTTTTTCTGCTACATTATCAAAAATAGGGCAGATGCACAATTGCTTCACCAAAAACACCACCACGAGAAATGGCTTAGAAACGCAGACACCAAAATCAGGGTAAGAAATAAATAAAGCTAACGTTACGAGGAACATGAGCAGGCTAGCTACTAACAGGCAGGCTAGGTCCAAGCCACATTTCCACCCTGACAGAGTGAAACATAAGACTAGAAAAAGGCGTTCAGGTAGTGTGTTGTAGGGTGGCTACAATAAATCATAGGCTCTTGTTATCTAAAATATTTTCAATGTAAATGACTTCATTTCTATATGATTTCGACAATGTGGACGAGGTCTTTATAAAGCACAATTTGTTTGGATACGAGAATTACACGCGCGCGCAGCAGAGGTGTGTTACAACACGCAGCACATGCACCTGACTGGGAAAGATACCGCTACGCTCGTTTCTGTAAGTAGGCTACAATGAAACCTAAAACTAAACTTGTATCAATACCAATCACCTGTCAACAGGCTTTCACATGTAGGTAGCCATATAGTTTAATCTGACCTGTCTGGGCCGTTCACTCTCGTCTACCGAGCTGTTTACACGAAAACAGCTCTAATCTACTGTAAATAGCAAATGACAGACAAGCAAAAACAAAAGCTGTTTTGTAGTCTGTTTATTGTAGTTTGCCACAAATCTTGAAATTTGGACATTTTTGTAAACTTGGATGATGGTGCTAATATGGGAGTTGAAAAGTCACTTTGTGACATTCAAAGACACATGAATTACTTCTTATTTACATTATTTTAGTTTTGTTTATACTAAGCATAATTGTGCCATGATAACGAGATTGCATGTGATGTAATTGCAACACCTGAAAATATGCCTCATTGTGTGTGAATATAGAAGTAAAATATAAGAAGTTTTAAAAAGGTCATGTTCATTCTGCTTCTGTGAAAAAGGACACTGAACTTGTCACGTGCCAAGTGGGGCCAAAGCAGCAGGTGCAGCTCTTTCAGAACAGTACCATACACTGGCTAGTTAAGCAGCTCACATGCTTCACAGATGTGTGTGTGTGGGGGGGGGAGGGGGGGGGGAGGGGGTCTATGGCCAGACAGGAACGGTTCACAGCCTAGTCACTCCACACCAAATTGGACATTGTATAAACAGAGCCGAGCACATGATGGATAACACAGGACATCGATGACATGGTAAGGCTCACAGCATCTTCTGAATTTGATACACAAACCTGCATGATTTCACATGACAACTAAATGCAATCTTATCTTTGCTATGGAATTAACTTTTATTTCCTAATGTTCCATTTATTTATTTCCTTCTACATATTTCTGAATTTTTGTATGCAAATTGGCGGGCGTGGCTATCTCTCACATTCAGAACTTAGCCGTGGTGGGCTTTACCTAGCGCTCAGTCACCTATTCTGGGGTAAATAAACCCAAATCTAGAGCTGATTTGAGGGAACAACATGACTGGGAGTTTTCAAGGCTCTGTACCCAGCATGCAGTCACCTATTCTGGGGTAATTAGACCACCAACTACCACTTACCTGACAGAGCACCGTGAGTTGCTGGTCAGTCTGTATCCACTGCTCTTTGACACAGGGTTAAGGTTAGGATGGCCGAATGGTCAGGGGATAGGACCTGTACAGATGGGGTTACGTTACCTCATGGGAGGTGATCCAAAAAAGCCTATGTGGTCGGAACTACGGGATGTCGGAGAAGAGGGTTTATTGTTTTCAAAACAAAGGCACGTCGGACTAGTGGGCTGTAGGACCAAAGGGACATTTTCGGATTATTAAGAGGTCGGAACAATGACATGGCAGCGTTGACACAACATTATCTAAAGTGTTGTTAAGTGAGCTAACGGACAAACGACTGCTCTAATTCACATTAAACTGAACCTAAGAAATTACCACAGTTACCCCAGAATAGGTGACTATGTGCTCGGTACAGAGCCCTGCAAACTGACGGTCGTGTTGCTCCGTCAGGTCAGCGCTATTTCGTGGTTCAGTTACCCCAGAATAGGCAAATGCGCTGGGTGGAGCCCCATGAGCTGCGGGTTGTGGTGCACTCTCACTTCATCAACCTTATTTTGCTCACGGTTCTGTTCTGAATGTGAGAGCCACGCCCCCTGATTTGCATAAGGATTGGAAATTAATTACCTCATTTATTTATTTCAAAGGCATATTTCTTTATTTATTTATGCATTTATTCATTCAATATTGAATAAAATGGCATTCCATACTTTACTATGTCGATTAAGAAATAAAAGTTATCCATAGCGTATTCTGAGATTATTTGGGGTCCTTGGGTTAGGTGTGAAAACTATTTTAATACTTGGGTTGATGACGGACAGCGGTGAGAATGATGATTATTGCATTGTTGATGTTGGTGATGTGGTAATGACACAAACCTGTGCAGGAGAGTTGACGACTGCCAAGTTGAAGCCATAGAGCATGGAGCTACCAAACGAGGCCAGGAAAGCCACCGCCAGCAGAGGCTTTGTAAGATGCTGAAGAGAAGATGACGAGATGTCAGATACCAACAGAAGCTACACGATAAAATCTCCAAAGGCCTGTTAGCTACATTTAATGTGAGATCACAGAAATTAGTTAACACAACTTAGCTTAAAGCATTTGTCTTTGAAAGAACGTTTTACGTGGCTGTGACCTGGCCAGTGGAGTGGGGTGGGTGGTTATGGTCGCAGTGGACATGACACATGCCATTTGGTGTGGAATATCCGGGTTCAATTCCCACTGCTACACATCAACCAATGTGTCCCTGAGCAAGACACTTAACCCATAGTTGCTCCAGAGGCGTGTGGCCTCTGAAATTTATGGCAATTGTAAGTCACTTTGGATAAAGGCGTCAGCTAAATGACATGTAATGTAATGTAATGGATTTTCCCAAATAAAATGTTCCTTTAGTTTCTACCGCTGTGCATACACATGGTACAAGCCTTTTGAGACCGCGCACGAGCCCCCCCCTGCCCCTTAACACAGTTGCTGGTAACCAAGGAGATGCGGAGGATTAACAAAACATGATGGACTCTTCAGAAGAGATAATTATCTTCAGTTTCGTCACTTCAGTCACCGCTACAATCTCCCGAACATAGCCATACTGAGAAATACAGAGAGAGTTATGTGGAGCTGATCGTCTTAATGAGCTTTGCAGCAACACATTTGGCAAAAGCTTGAATGTAACGGATGTTTATTAATATCAAAAAGTTACTTTGTTTTTGTTATGGCACCCTAATATAAATAAAGTAAAGCAATTGTCTGAATAAAATGCACTATATTAAAGCTAAACTAAATATACAAGTTCTATTCTGGACTTGTCTGCAGCCTGCAAACAGATTAGTTCACTCTGAATGCATATTTTGCAGCATTCTTAGAAGTGTGGCTATATGTTGCATATGAGTCTGTGATCTTTGGACTTCACAGCAAAGCTGAACAGGCACCAAGCAGCATGTGATAGAATCAGAATAGGTGAAACGAACTGGCAGCTAAACACAGGCCATATCCAACTAGCCTGCTCACTGGTACCATAAACACATTAGCCTTGGGAAAGGCACTTTGATTAGATGACCAAAACACCAGTTTGCAGGAAACAGACTTTATGAAGCGACAAAAGCTCCATTTCTCAGGTAGCTCTGCTCTTGTAGCTGTTTGATAAAAGATGACAACTAAAGCTTGTAGAAAGGATTAAAACATCAGCTGGGTACTTCTGTTGACCACGCTGAAGTCACATGAGCCTCACACTGCATTTCAAAAGGATGGGGGCAGTGTACTCTATTTTGATTAGGAACGACCTGCAGCTACCCTCTTGGCTGCCGTCCTGCATTCCAGCACACAGATCTTAGCTGACCTCTACGGTACAGGGTCAGTGGGATAATAATGTGTGGATGGAGCATAGACAAAACTGGTAGCGGCAACACACAACAACACCGCCCATCAACAACTCTGTGATGTTTTCATCATTAGGGTTTTAAAAAAACTCAACTATTCTTATATATCAGCAAGCCAAAGGAATCCACTAACTTGAAAATCTAGGATATTGGTGTTAGTACAAGGAGCAGATAGAGGAGGCTCTGACTCTGCTCTGACTGAACAATAACAGCATAGATGCCTTAAAGAAACCTAATTTAGCTGGTTAATAGCCTGATGGACAGAATCAGACAACTACACGTGAAAATAGCTCACACAAGACAATGCTGCCCAGTCTGCATTCAATTTAGGGTGATTATCTGTCGGATGTGCAGCTCTTTATTTGTTACATCAGTTTGGTCAAAGCTCTTTTAAAAGCCACTTTGTCTCAAGACTTTTACTAGAGTTGTTACAGTCATTTTTTATTTTTGTTGGTTGGATTTTTAATTGGTTTAAGTCCAATTAAATACTGTTGTGTGTGTATATATAAGTTATAATGAAATCAAAATCCAAGACACCACATATATACAAATACTGAAAATAATATATATGAATATGTATGAATATATATATATATATAT
>NC_045734.1:22951701-22953854 GCF_008692095.1 Etheostoma spectabile | reverse complement strand
ATATATATATATATATATATGAATATAGCCTATATGAATATGAATAAATATATATGACTCTATACACATATAGCCTATGTATTCAGTCAATGAAAATGATGTGACTAAAATATTGTATGGTAGTTGATCTACATGTCAATCATCTCTATAATCAAAATCCTAAATGAGCACTCACCTTCTCATCGTTTTCAGTAAGTAGTTGCTCCGCCATTTAATTCATGAAAAACGACTCCACTTGTATGCTCTGCTCGTTTGAGATGAGAGACAGCACCTCATCCGCACAACTTTTCAAACTCTTCCCATTTGTAGTTTTCAGCCATGCTCGCGAGGAAGAGAGGAGGCGTGTCGCGTTGATGGGCGGAACTAACAAGCCTGTCAAACTCCTATGTCCAATCATCGGAGCGCATCGCAGAGCAGGCCCGTCCGTGCCTTGAGTCGTTTTCCCCGGTCCATCAGCGATCACATGAACCGAATGGTTTCATCCTGCGTTCCAAAGTGCCCACAGTTGTTATAGCCCATGAATAACTGTATCCAGAGGATTAAGGATCAGGATTAGGGGCTTGGTTTAGACCCAGAAACACCTTCACCCAGTCTATACACTTAGAGCACCTTTTCAGTGGTGCTTTATGACCCTACTGTGGGACTTTAATAAAATTCAGTGCTGAAATGATATGATTGGTGAAGATCACAAATGTTAATTTCGATATCAAAGCTGATGTGGTGCTTATGGGATGATTTCCTTTTCCTAGCACAGTGAGATTTTTTTCTGTGCCTAATTTAAATAAAATAAAATACTGTAATTTTTTGCTGTGCAGGTTTTATTAGATCAACCATGATTGGTGGATTTTTGTCTTGTAACATGCTGCAAATTTGACCTCTTCAACACATAAAATGTTACTAAAATGAAACAATCTCAGCAGAGAAAAGCATTTAATCAACTTTTGTTTGTTACATTGAATCATAAGAGGTACAATTCCATTTAAATATTGTCCCATCATCTCCATAAACTTGATGATTCATCATGAAAGAGTCACCCGGTTGAACGGCATCTGGGATAGTAGATGTGGATTTGTATCAAAAGGCCATGAGCAAAAAAAAGGTTGAAATCCATCAGAGCATCATGGCCAGATCTAAAACAAGTACTAGTGGGGTGTCTTGGATGGACAATGCACAGAATACTAAACTTTTTTTAATGTTAAACAAAAGTCATACAACAACACTTTTTCGTGTGAAAGAATTCACAAAACTGATATGCTCTGACTCCCTTCCTTACACATGATTGTCATGCATGTGTTCCAGTATCTGGTCACCTCTTAATAGGCTCTGGTCACAGTGTCTCCTGCTTCACGTATGATTTCATGGCAAAATGTTTTAGTTTTAATTTTCTCTAAAGCAACCGTGTGACCTCTTGAGGGAAAAAGCTCCCAACATACAGTGGATATACAGTACATGACATGGAAAAGACAATTTTGTATATACTTTGAACTGACAGATTTTTCAAAGTTGTATGATTTGTCACTAAATCTGTTGCTGCAATACACCACTGACATCATACATGGAGAGATTTTTGAATTTAATAAAAACTTTATTGAGATATGTTATTGGACGTTCTTTCCTAGTGGCCATATCACTGCTGAAGTTCTCCAACAATACATGATGTACTCTGTGTCTTTGTTTTAGTTTCACCTGCTTTATGCTGCCTCCTTCAAACTATCCTCCTTGCTGCTATTTCCTGCTACATCATACTTTCCTATACAGTTTTCTCCGATACACAGCCAATTTACTTTTGGCTTGTGCTCCTAACTTTAACCCAACGAGCCAAGTTGAGACTATCATGCAAGTCAAATGGCTCGTGTCATATGACTCCTGTGACTATCAAATGTCAGTGGCATCATGCTGTGTATGTGTAAAAAAAATCAATTATGCTGCAAAAATGGGACTCACAGGGCTGGCACCATGAGAGATGAGAAGTAGACAAACATTTCTGTTCTTTGACATGAAACGTGGACAGGAAAAAACAAATACAGTTGAAAGACCTATTGATTTACGAATGATGACAAATGATGACAAAGTTATCTGTTCATCAATTGCATGCTAATCTAAGCAAATGTTACAGTGACTAAAGAAACACTTCTTAGTTTCACAAACTATGA
>NC_045734.1:22949240-22951691 GCF_008692095.1 Etheostoma spectabile | reverse complement strand
TCCACAGAGTTCAGTGAACTTCTCCAACATAGTGTCGACATAAACTTATATATATATACATATACATATAATGTTAAGTTTATGTCGACACTATGTTGGAGAAGTTATATTTATGCACACATATGTAGCAGCATGGTGAGTGTGTTAGCAGACAATTGCCTATTCACACATCTATCAGACATGGAGCAACATTTGCATTCATTATGAGTTGTGTTTCTGTCTTCCTGTGGAAGGTAAGTCCAAAATTATCTTTTTTTTTTTACCTCTAATTTGTTGCTTAATGCTCAGTTATGTTCATCAGCTAGTAACTTTCTTTGTCTAATTTAGTGCTGGGCAGGTAGTGTGGTTTTACTAAAAGGGCTTTTCACTGACAACATCTGATAGCCGTATCTGGAGATGAGGTTGATTAAAGCGGTGAGAGTGAACCTAAGCAGTACAGTTGTGGGCCGTAAAAACCAAAACAATGAAGTGAACAATGCTGAAATGCTACATAGAGTTGAGGGGAACGCAGGTCATTAGACAAATGAGCGAAGGAGTCAGGTGATATTTCTCTGTGGATTCATGACTACGTAAGACACCTAGTGCAGCTTTAAACATTTAATATTTTGGACCTTTCCATCACAAGGAAATGTTTCCAGTCTTTCCTGCCTCCAGTACCATCCATAGTACCTGATCTTATCTGCTCATTAACATGATGATTAGATGAAAAACCAGAGAGAGACTTCAATGTTGGCAAAGCAGTGAAAATAAATGAGCATCTCACAGACATAATTTACAAGAGGGACATCTCTTGGTCATAATCAGGATCTGTGAATGAGAATTTCCCACCGATAGCCGACAGTATGGGGATGCTGTGCTCGAAAACATGGTGTGTGCATGTGTGTGAAAATTAGACTGAGTCAATTTTTTGTGTGCCACAAAGACATGTTGCCACAATGACTATCCTCACAAGTATTTGTGTATGTGTGTTCCAGAATAACCTCACATTAACAGCCCATTATTTCAATAAACCTCCTCGTGCATCCCGTTGACAGATCATCTGCCCAGAAAAGCAGATATTGTGGCCTTTAATCAGTCAGCCCCCTCCGAGTCTCTTGTGCAGTATTTAAATTCCTCATTTACTCAGTTGCAGGCGGGACGTGCCTGTCCCCCATTGTTCGCTCTGAATAAACTGGGGAGCTGATCGTGTTAAGTGCAGCCATGATTGATGGCTGCTGATGAAATCTAATATACTCGCCCCATGCCATCGTTTGGCAGAAATAGGATTAGAGAGAAAGACTCCAACACAAGCTGATAAAAGGTGAAAATGTTCTAATATTGCTTTTTCTAAATTTTCTTTTTAATTAAAGAGTTTTAGCTATGTTAGTGTAACTCCAACATGAGTCTGGGACATTTAACTGTTGTGGTGTGTGTGGTGAAAAGGGGTTAGGAAAATGAAATGGGCATCTGTGAGAGAGAGTGTGTGTGTGTGCAAGAAACCATGAAGTAGAGTGTCTGACATCAATCAAGCCTCCATGCCCTGCTAATTATTTCCACAATTGTTAACACAGCGTGTTATCATCTCCTTGTGCTCATGGTAGGGTCAGCAGTCAATGGCAGAAAATTGTGAATTTTCATTTTTACATGCACATTGAGTTACTGCATTTATTTTTGTGGTTGGCACATGATTCTTTGATACAACTGCTTCATTGTGCTGATGAACATTTGAGAGATGAGAGCTCTGGAGGATTGTAAGGAGGTAAGATTCTAGTGACCCCTTGTGGGATTAGAGCTGCAGTTCACGATGACTGTTTAACTGCAATCATGGACCTAAAAAAATGCTGTTTTTTTGTGTAAGCTTTAGTTTAGCATTCATTGTGAAATTGTGGTTCTAGCTTGAGGATACACGGAAACACTGGCAGGTAAGTAGACAAATCCTTGGGCCAAATGCACACACACTCAAGAGCCCACTTGAACGAGTCATACGTCTCAGCGTCATCCTCTCTCTCGTCTCTTTTCTCCTCTGTTCCTTTACCCACTTTACAGCTACATTAGCACTTGATTTGGGTGTAATGGATCTCCGTCCTCCCCTTCCCGCCCGTTCCCATTGGCTGGGGTTGGCCCCCAGCCCAGCCCACCTGCTCCACAGCGCTCTCCTTAATGTGACTGGCCGAGGATGATGGATCACCCCCTGTCACTTCCACCACCTCCTCCAATCAACAACCAGCCATGGAAATTGATTGTTCTAATTTGCTCTCATTATTATTATGATATTAAGCACAATATACAGACACAGCTCACTGTCAGATCTGGGCAACAGCGCCATTAGTTACAGGGGCTGGAGAATACGCCTCGGCGGGGTTTTCTCCCACAGACTCCATGGATGTAAAAGGAATCAGCGAGCGTTTGAGAAACACACTGCTTTTTCTTAATAAGATTTGCCATGCAGCCCCTCACTGAGGTGATGTAGCA
>NC_045734.1:22924240-22944240 GCF_008692095.1 Etheostoma spectabile | reverse complement strand
CAATGGAGATGTCACTGCGGGTGGGGAGGTGTTGGGTGACGTGAGGGTATCAGAGATGGTGGAGGCCGTAAGAGTTAGTACCAGAAAGAGTCTTTTTAAGTGTTTTGACAGGAATAAAAGGGTCCATTATGAACATGATCTGGTATAACTAACCAGTATGTAATTTATCTCGCTGAAAAACTGGCAAAGAAGAAATCTGGCCTCAGTGTTTGGGGGACCACCAGGAGTCACCAAAACAGTTCCGGAGCTCTCTGAAATCTAGTTGAAGAGTGAGCAGCATTCTTTGCAAAGATATACCTTATTAAAGGTCCCTTTGCACATGATATTTTGGGCTGTCTGAGATGAACATTGGCAATAATTAGAGAAATGTGGTAGAATCTTTGCTTGTCAAAATGGTGAGCCTAGATTGCAGGTGGGTAGGGACCAAAAAGGGGAATGAGTAAAAAGATACCAGAATGAATAGCTGTGGATGCTGGGAGGGGCTCTAGAGAATGCCTATGTACAGGGTCCAGAATTTTGTACTGTGGCCCTGCTTGATCCCACTGTGAAACAGCCGATTTTGAGCTTTTGCAACCAAGGAAAACTTGTGTCAAAATTTTGACATGATTTTGAAGTTAGGACCAATTTCTCACAATGTCTCACACGAACCAGGTTTACAAATTGACTAATCAAAACATGACATGAAATGATCCAGAATACACTGGCTAGCGCAGCATTTTGTACCTTTTTTCACAAAAGATTTAGAGGGAAAATCAAAACACATAAACTAAAAAACGGTAGCGGAGGCAGTGTGATTCTAGCAACGAAGACAAAACCTTAAGAGATCATTTTCAAACAAATGTTAACCGAGCTGATGCCGTGCCTGTGCTCGTTTATCATTTTTTATTTGCCATGCCTTTATAGCACAGTCTGACTCTGCACATACTGTGTCGTACATTCTGGCACAGATTGGGATCAAGATTTTATCAGACCAATCTCGCACAGTGTGATAGGATCAATGTTGTTGGACAGTCTAAAGGCTTCTTAAGACGTTGGATCAAAGTCCCCCATTGGTTGAATTAATTTGCTTGATATCTGCAAAGGCCATGAAACGTGATTCATATCCTGCGCCTCATATCCTGTATGGAAATATCTACAGTTGTTAAAGGCTCTAAAATCCTATTTTGTCAATCAGCAAATTAATTAATTTATTCTGTCTCCCTAGTTTGATGGTATTTCCGTGCACCAAATGACTTTAGCCTTTAATGTTTGAGAAAAATATGATGAAAGTTGTGGGGTTGTTTAAAAACGTTTTCAGGCCGCTGTCCATCAAATCTGATCAAACCACATCCACACAGTCTTGATTTGTTTTATGTTAAACCCTTAATAAATACATTCTAAGGATGTCCTGCTGCTTGTTAAGTCATACATATTTAATCTTGGAAATATTAGCTGAGATTTGAAACCAAGTTTTCAACTGCTTTGATATTTGTTTATTTAGTCTTGTTTTTTTAATTTGTCCCCTCTCTGTAAATGATATTAACATTAAGATCCAGCATCGTGTCAGAGGGGTGGGGAAAAAAACACTAACATCCACTTCTTTTGTTAATGTAGAAAGTAAAAAAGTTTATACTTTAAAAAACAATATATTGGCCTTCCCTGATTTCAACACATGTAAGATCAGACTGTGTAGGGATACATGGGTGACACTGGTCGTCTGTGGGAGACATCTGTCTGCAGTGTAGTGGAACCTCACACCACTAGGTAGCAGTAGTTTACACCACTGACAACTTAACCAGCCCACTCAGTTAGTACAGTCCACCCCTGAAGGAATGAATGGCTGGATAAATAAACGAATGAAGGGTATTTTTAAAGTGTTATGAGGAGCCTCAAAAAGAGACTATATATAATTACATGATCTTAGTCAAGTACACAAGCAGCTACCATTAAGCAAATGAACAATTAGTGAGGCAAAATTCTGTTAAAGTAGTTTGATGTATTACTGGGGTTGTATCTTTGCAGTGGTCCAAAATAATAGATTACAGTTTATTACATTTGTTAGAGACGTTGTCATCAGTGGTGTTGAATAACACAACTTTCTAAGTGTCTTTCCTCCTACTAAAACAAAAATAAATTGATATAAGGTAGAGAATGGGTAACACTTTCTGAAAGGGCACCCTTTATATAGGGCTTAAAAGTCCAAACTAATGGCTTTGTTAACTTTAATAAATAATAACGTTGGGCTTGTGCTTCATAGACATCAATAAGAAGACACTTAATGTTGTGAAATATCACTCTGGGAGGTGTTTATCCTTTCTATTTGGTATTAATGCTGTTATATACTGTAGGTTGGTAAAAATATGAAATGGGTTTCTGACTTTCTAAAAAGCCATTAAGCCTACAGTTAAAAATGGTAATACGTTGTCATAAATGGATTTAGTCCAGATTACTCAGGCCTAACTTCCAAAAAGAAGTTTTCACAACCTGGCAACCCAAACGTTGATGGTAATAATGACTTACAACTCATTGGTAAATATTAGGAAAGCCATTAGTTGCAATTTCCTTTTTAACTGTGTCTGATTGGAGACGGGTGCAAGGCATTTGTAGTTTTCTAAATGTACTGCATAAAGCCAATGCATTATTTGTGCTAGCAGTTAAAGCTGTAAAAAAGCTAGCTTCTTTTTCAGGTGGTTCAGGAAGTGAAGCAATAATAAAGTAAACTGGGGCCTGTAAACAAGTAAATGAATCAACTGAGCCACATTTCAATGTTCTGTTTCTAGCATAATTGAAATAAACTGGGCAGATGTTAGCAAAACAGGTTTACACTTCTAATTCTGGTATTCCCACAAATCCATTAATGATAGCGCAGTTTTCGTTGCCATGTTGTCATGTGTCTGTATTGTGGTGCAGGTTTGGTGAGCTGGAGCCTGCGCCCATGATGCAGTCTTTCCATTAGCCATTAGCCCATTAGCCCATTAGCCCGTTAGCGCTCAGGCTGTTGGAACAGCTTGAATGTGTGATGCTAATGCTTCAGGGATCCAACCCAAACTGGAGCCTTGGCAAAAGACCAAACGGGAGAATTGCTGCAACAACTTCCTGTACCTATCTTCCTCTTCTCTCTCTCCCTCTCTCTCTCTCTGTCTCTCATATTATCACCTCACACTCTTCTCTCATTGTTCTGTCTTGTTTGTCTGCTGTGAATTCCTATAAGATGTGAGTGCTTTAGCATCTTTAAGCTACACTTTTCATTGGAAGAGCAGCTCTGTTTCATCCCCATGCCATATGTTAGTAAGCAAGACTAATGAACATGTCTATCCAAATGCGGTGGAGATATTTTTCTCCTTTAGTTCATTTGCCGTTGCCCACTACAGTTTATCCTCGGTTTGTTTTCCAAGCATTTCTCATAAAAGTGATTTATCAAAAACACTTAACACTGAACTGCCGATGTTTCATCTTGAATGATTCCAAAGGTTGCTGAAGCTGGTGGTTTTTATGGTTCGGGCTGAAAAGGGTACCTCTCGGGGCATCTTGTGTTAGGTTCTTGTAAAGTGGTAAGACACACACACATATACTCTACCCCCATTGGTGTTGACTCGGGATGGGCGGTGGGGAAATGTCAGAAGGGATAGAGGTCATTGCCTTCCAAAGGGATAAACACACATTCCACATGGCTCCCTACTGTGTTATCATTTACTGCCCTATCGGACACGTTTTGCCGCCTCTGAATGTATTTATATGTATAAACATATTCTTTATTTATTTTCTCTGAGGCCACTGGGCGGAGGAAATGATACTGAAATCTAACATTTGGAGAACCATCGTGACTGCCAGGATGCAATTTGTGTTCTATCTGCGTGGAAAAAGGGGGCTGTGATGGCCCGGGGCGGCCATTTCGTTCCCTGCAGTGACATTTTTAACAGGGTGCCTGCAGGACACTGGGGCGCAGCCTGAGCCACGCGTTCCTCGTCATGGCAGACGGCCTGCGCACTGCACCGTGGACACACTGACTGTCTTTCTTTGGTGTGACTCAGTATGCTGGACCAAAGTTGGCTTCGAAAGGCTAGGAATGCAGTAAAGAATCTCTATGGGTACAAAGGATTTACAGGTCATTCTGTGTGTGTGTGTGTGTGTGTGTGTGTGTGTAGGAGTGCATTTTGTAGGTGATTTATAAGTTTAGTGAGTAAATGAATCTCAAGTGAGTTCTGTTTATGTTTTAATCATTCAGGCAGATTCAAAACTCACTGAATTCATGAAACTGAACACCCCTGATGCCACGTTTGATCTTCTTGGCAGCTCAAGACACTTCTTCGTGTTTCCCTCGTTTGTAAACAGATCTCCATCAGCAGCCAGGAGACTTTAACGGCCGCAGTTGCTTCTTTTCATTAACAATGATATATACCAGATTTGTGTGAGTTCCCTGTTCCTGCCTATATTTATCAAAGCAACATTAGGAGTGTATCAGCATCAATTTGCCATCATGAAGCATGGAGCTGCATTCCACTCATGTGTGACCATTATACTAATGAGGTTAATGGTTCAGCTGTGCTTACCATAAGATGGATGCCCCCAAGTGGAACCTGCCCCTTTGTACGTGTGTGTGTTTGTGTGTGTGCGTGTGTGTGTGTGTGTTTGTGTGTGTGTGTGTATATGCATGCGTGCGTGCGTTTGCGCATGCGTGCGTGTGTGTGTGTGTGTCTTGTGTGTATCTGTAAGCTTGTTGGTGTGTCTTTGCTTTTGCAGTGAATAGAATGAAGAGGCAAGTGAAAAAAGTTTTTATTCTTTTCAGATTTGTGCATCTCCATCAACAGCTCTCTTAGCTGAAGCCTCATTATCAGTCAAAGCTATGTATGGATGTCTCCATTGTCCAGAATTATCTTTGAACTTTACAAACTAATGCGATGAACTAATGACTTCTTGTAAGCTATTACAAGAGGGCGAATTACTGGTGTCTATTTTTTGCTAATTACAAATGGTAAAACCAGCGAAGCCTTTTATAAGCTAGGATACTGTTTATGTCCTGCCACATGCTATTCAGTCTAAAAGTGAACCAACCCTCAGGATTGAGATTGCACCATTTCTTTAACAGATGGGATGGCCCAGCCATCTGTATTGTTTTTTTCTCAAGTGTTTTAAATGTGTTTATGTTGAGAAATGCTCTATCCGACTCTTTAACAGTCTACCTGCTAACTCTACCTCGGATGCTTTAAAACAACACAAGAGACATTCAGAGATCTGAGTCCCACAATTCAAACAAAGTGAGTGGAAGGTGATTAAAGGAATAAACACCCTCGTTATTGATTTTAACGTCTCGACATGAACAATTATGAGGGCTCAGATTTGTTTGTTTTACTTTGTTTTTAATTTCGATTTCTACATCCACAATGGTATCGTGGGCCAATACTTGTTTGCACACAACCCCAAAACCACAGTATTGCTTCTTAATTAGATTTACAGGATATTAAAAACACAGTAGGTGCTCCTAAACGATGATCATTGGAGACAGTGCTGGAATAGCAGGCTATCATACATCTTTTTTTATATTGCTAGTTGAACTGTAACAATATCTGTTTTTGTTTTTATAAATGTATTCAATTACCACCACCAATCTTCCAAAATATGAAAAATGTCAAATTAAGAGTACAAATTTGGAAATACATGCTGCTGATTGTTATCAATTTTATCATTTTCAGAATGACGCTTTAATGAACAAAACGAACAAAACGTTGGCCTCATTTACTGTTAATGCAGTCAAATGCTTTTTCTCAGTGGGTGCTGCCCAATAAGCTGAGGAGAGGAGGGCATTGCGTCTCTGGAGGGGTACAACTTTAATTGGATGATCTGAAAGTCCTTTTCCCCAATTCCAAATGTAAACAAGGCGTGTCATGGCACATCTAACACCAAATGAAGAAACCTCCTGAAAATGCCTCCCAGAAGTTTAATAGTTTTTACTCTTTTTCTTTCTTTGTGTTGCGTCTTGGGAACACAAATCCACGTATTGTGTCTTCCTGTCTGGAAAATGGTAAAGCAGAAAGAGAATAGTTTGAGACAGGACCCTGCCCACTCAGAAATGTCCAATTCTGACCACAAGACAAGGCCAAATGTAACTCTGACTTGTCTGATTTTTTAGTAGGTTAACCTTTTAGGATTTGCCAGTTGGGGGTATAAGGGAACAGGGTTTTCATTACTGATTAAGCAGTAGAATATTTATTTATTCATCAAGTAGTTGTTGAGTCTATAAAATGCCTGAAAATTGTGAAAAAATGACAATCACACCCAGTGGCCTACGATGATATCTTTAAATTGCTTGTTTTTAATTTACAGTGACATGAAGAGAAATGTTGTAAAGCCAATATTTTTTTTTTGGTAAGCATTTCATTAATTTCCTTTTTTTGTAGGAAGGCTTAGACTGACATGTGGGCATTTAGCGGTGTTTAAAAGGAAATCTTTTATTTCCTATATAATCTCAAGGCAGTTTTGTTCTTTAAAAAAACATAATTGTATAACTTATTTTTATTGGTATTGTTATTTGGAGTTACTAGATGTTAAAACTGATTAAAACAATATGTAATGCACTATATTAGTATCCCGCAGAGAGTCCCCCAGACAGATACAAAGACTAGCCATGCCACTATGTAAGTCTACAATACTGTATGGAAATCATAAGAACTTAGGGGGAAAAAAATGCACATTGTTCTATAAATGGTCATATTGGGTCTACCCCCCTGATGGACAGTATGTATATTAAATACCTTCAATATCTATAGAGTCACAAAATTATTTGACAATTTTAATTATTTGGGAGTTTTTTTGGGAGGGGGGTTTAAATCAAGAGGAATTAGCAATTGAAAATGTGCAGTTACAATCGCTCAGTGGAAAAACCTAATTCATGCAAATATTCTATGCTGAAATGTGTATTCCAAAAAAAAACTGGTCAGTGTTTATTTTGTATTTACACATATATTGTCATTTCAAAATAATTCTACTTATTATTTTTGTGCTGTAAATGCTCTAAATCTAGGAATGTAAATCTTGACATTAATGCTACGTATACAGTTCCTCATGGAACACAATGTCCCTGTAAAAAATAAATAACAGAACAGTGGTTCCAAATAAAAAAAGGGTATTTTGTTCAAATTCCTTTTGAAATGGAGGTTGACGACAAATCAGGCCATAACAAATCTTGACAGTTTACTCTTTGCTTTTTTGTGAATCCCACTGACAAACTTCAGGGCTAGTGATGTATTAACTAAACTATGCGCTATTCTTCTGGTATAACTTATCCACTTATGGCAGAAGAGACTTTAATGGCGTAAACCATAGCGGCAGAAAAACGCACTATGATCGGTTAACTACCAGCTGCATGGATAGTTTTCTCCTGGAGGCATTTAACATCAGTGATGCTGAATTTAAATTTGAGATTCATTTTTGTGTTGTTGTTTGAGAGTTAGATACTCATTGGAGAACCAGCGAAGAATCAAACTCAAATAAGGTGAAGGGATGCAAGTGGTGTATGCAATGTCTTTGTGTTAACGGACTCTTCTTCTCTGGCTTCTCTAGGAAACTCTGCACCAGCTGGGAACCAACATCAAGTGGAACAAATTATATAACACTGTACACACATTTAATTTCCTCCTTTAATACAGCTGCAATATCACACTACTAATACCATGCTATGGAGTCATAGCTGGATGTTCATGTACCTATTGTGTAGCAGAAGATCTGTCAGCTTGCAGAAAAACACTGGTTACACTAAGGATAACAACAAATGTCTCCTGTGCGGGTGTGTTGCTCTCCTCGTCTACATATGGGTGATAATATTGGGCTTTTAAGTTTGTTTCCCAGTGCCTCAGCGAATGTGTTGAGGAGCTGAGCTAAAGAGTGCTGAGGCAGTGAGTTAGCTTAGCCGACCCTTGGGCCTTTAAAGCTGCTGAGCACAGCACAACACTTTGCGCACACACAACACACACACACACACACATACACAAACACACGGCCCTGATAGCACATAAAAAGTTTTTCAACCCCTGAAAACACTCGTGTATGCACAGCTCCATCTCAGCTGAGTAATTTAACAAGACTTATATCAACGTCTCACGGATGTGAAATATGCAATCGACAGACAACCAATTGTACAGGAAGAAAAGTGTTCCATAAAGTTCACGCTGGTGCCTGGTTTATTGGCTCTTTTAGGATCAGTGAAACTCATAGCCAATGGGCGCACTGGAACACAGACGGCATATTAATTCATCGCTATTCGTTAGGACCTCCGCATGTGCTAAAGATGGTAATCTTAAGTAATTTGTTAGTGCTGCATCGGCGCTTTGACTTTTTAGAGAGCTACTTGACAGCAGCGTTAGCCCCTGGGCTCCCGTCTCGGAAAAAAACGATGCTCCAATTTGCAATTCATACACATTGGGGGAAATGTTTAATTCCATGGCCGTTATTCAACTCAGTTCATTAATTAAAGAAAAAACGCTACCATTCTCTTCTCTGCTTTCCCGCCATCTTTTTGATGAGCTTTCTTCAGGAGTAATTGAGTCCGTTAATTAGACAGAATTAGGCTCTAATTATTCCAAAGGCCCAGTGCCGGGGGAGAGAAGAAACCAAATGTGCCATATTTCACCGCCTCGCCACTCCAGCAGCTCTCACTGAATCCCCTTTAACTCTCTTTGATGTCCTCTACACCGCCGGTTTCACAGGAAATGGATTAGATATCAGGCCTCTTAATTCTGCCGCTCTGCTCAACAGGAGAGCTCTTTTGACATTTGTGCTCACTTCTGCCTGATTTCAAGCCTGTGCTGCAGTAAATGCATTTCATTACAATGGGGTGTTTTATTTTCTCCAGCTCAGTCTTTATGTTATATTAAAGGGAATGGGCATCCGTCTTGTTTATGTCCTCCTTCAGCCTCTCAGTCAGTGGCAGTCCTTTGCTATATCACATTTTTACGGCCTTACCTTTAAGCGGCTCTTTGTCACGCCTAGCCATGGATTTAAAGATACTGAATTAATCCTTTGCAGCAATATTCAAAAGATAAGCCATCTATGTGCCTTCCATATCACTGCTGCAGTTAGCAAACCTGGTAACTTAAATAATAAATAAATACTCTTCAAGTTTTTTTTCTTTATTTGTGAATATTTCTGCAAGATTGGTGCCATGTAGCTGGAAACAAAATCCCACCCACACAAAGTCTAGGGTCTGCAGTAGCCTCATATATACGTAACTTATTTAAAATGTTGACAGCTTTCTTAGCAGCATGGTTGTTAAGTTAAAAAGAAGCAGTTTTTTCTTAATTTGTGAAAATCTGACATTTTTAAAATCACACAGACAAAATCTTGGCAGGTTTTTTTTAAAGTAATTGGTTCACCCCATTCATTGCACTCCTGAAACGCAACCCAGAAACCTTGAAATGCATTCATGCATCAGCCTTGATTCAGCTTTTGCTCTAATGTAACTATTGATTTTCAACATCATAAATTGAATGATACTTAAAAAACAAGACACTGCAGTCTCTTCTCGCTGTCCTCCCTTTCTCCTTTTGCGTTAATCCAAACAACGCTTTATTAATGGTGTAATATTGTCTCCGGTCTCTACCCAGTCAGAGGCCAGGCAGTAACAATACAGCACTTTAACACCAAAACAACCAGGACACACACACACACAAGCAGCCACATACACAGCTGCTCTGCCGGAGTCTCTCATGCAGATGTTGAATTGGACAGACCACCCTGAAGCGTAGGGGCTACAGTTCCACGAGTCACACTGTCGCCAAACCTGCCGTGATGGATCGGCCCACTCACATGCCAACTACGACAAGTGAGAGATGGCTCACTCTCATTGGTCCAACTCCAAGCGTTAATGGTTGTTCCCAGATTGTAGCACGAAAAGGCCCTTTAGCTGCTCTCATAAATATGGTAAAGAGCTAAAAAAAAAGACTGATCCATCACAGGAGTTATGAAGGTTTGCAAACACATGAGCTCAGAATATAACAGCTGGTGATGTTGTAAGGAGGGAGAATATAATAATAATAGTTTTCAATAAAATGAAATACAAATTTTCTGATGCAAAAATTATACGACTCAATCTCCAGAGTCAAAAGATTACAGTGAAGCTTGTATATCAGCCTTTTATAGTGCTCTGATCCAAGCTTTCCCTTATGTTCAAGGGTAAAACTGTCGCCCAGTATGAAAACCGCCATAAACTAAGCATTGTTCAGAGGTATTTTACTCTATTTTCTGATGCCAGATGCCGCATGTTATATGAAATGCCCCCATCGTATTTCTCACGGTGACAGCGCCATAGCTTACTCTAAGGGGACCGGGGTTAGTTTATCCTCGACTGGTGTATTACTCTTTGAATGTCTCTAAGTTAAACTGCTGGTGACAGCTTATCAGTCAATGTAATGCACAATGCCTCTATGTGTGCAGAGCAGGGGAGTAATTCAATATCCCTATATGATTCAAGGCAAAAAGAGGGAAAAGGAGATTTATGCATCCAACGGTGGCAAGGGACATTAATGTTGGTGGTGTCTGAACTTCCCGCAAGAAAAAATCTATCCCGAGCATCAGTCTTCCATTTGTAATTTATTCTAATATTAAATTGTGTTTACCGCCAAAGACAAATGGTGCACTCAAATACATGCAAATCTGGGCGAGAACAGGGATGGGAAAATGAGGACAGTAAATAATATTAATATTTTGTACTTCTTTTTGCTTTGTGCTGGATTCAGTTGTCTGTTTTGTCTGTTAAGATGTCTCCGTGTGTTTGTATATCAGGAGTTTTCTTTACTGAGAGACAGAAAATACAATTTCTCTTTTCTCTGGCAAAGTTGTCTCTTGTTATTCCTGTCTTTGTCCAGTGTGTTCATTTGGTATTCTCTTTGTTTTTGCACCTCTGTGAGGCCACGCTCTTTCACAAGTGGCCCGATCTCTTCTTTAACCATGAAATCCCTTTGCCATGACCTCTGACCTGCAACTAAGTCCTTTGCCCAACACTAGCCAGATGATAGACATGACTTTCACATCACTGTGCGTGTTCATGTGCTGGTGCATGCCTGCACAATTTTTATATTTCTCTCTATGTATTTTCTCTGTTCTTCTGCATGGAACCCAATTCAAAACCTTTGCATGTGCATCCACCAAAAACTGACTGCGGACTGAAATAGTACATGGAGGCTGGCACACGCACATACCAACACACAGCACACCAGGGTTCTCCATCTCTTCCAAACGTGAATTTCTGACATTTTTTTCTTATACGCGGCACCTCAGAGTTTACGAGTTGAGTCAAGATTGTTCGTCTCGTAGGAACGACCTTCTCCCCTGTCACGATTTCTGACTCAGAGGGAGAAGCGATAAAAATGGGCTGCTCTCGTTTGAAAAGCTGCACCTGTTCCACAACATGTATGAGCATAAAGGCCTGATTATCTGTTTTTACATGCAACTCATGAATAATTGGCATAGCAGTGCAGAACAGGATTTGTTTCACATGAAGCAATCAATGAGTTTCCATCTTCCATCTAAGATTTTGTTGATTGTTAGCTGATGATAGTCTCTTAAATATTTCCGTTTTAATCATTATAAGTTAACTGACAATAAGACAATTAATTTCATGACCCCACTTTCAATTTAGGCACTTTGAAGGGTTTATACGTTGGAACTAAGATCTTTTAACTGGAGTCTTGATGGCTTATTAGACTGTGAATAAGCCATTAATAAACATTTTCCTTCATTACAATAAACATGGATTATTATTGATTGGTTGATATTGATTATTATACTTTTTCTTGTACATTAATGGCCTTTTTTATCAGATTCAGTAGCAACAGGTGAGCTTGGGACTGAGTGAAACAGAAAAGTATTCAGAGATGGACCAACCCATTCTTGATTTCGGTCTTTTCACTGGATTTTTGTTGGATACAATGAATGAAAAAACATTATCTTTCAATAAGGTGTTCCACAACTGAAATAAGACATCCAATACATGGTTGTAAGTTAGAAGGGATTTTGTTGAGGATGCACTACAGCTTTTTCAAGAAGGTAAGCTTTCAAACAATTCAGGAGAGGTCTTCCTAAAGGGATTTTTCACAACCCAGCAACCCAGCGGTTATTCAATTTAATGGCTTTTTACTGATTATTAAATAAGTATTCATATTGATTAAAATATTTTTTTATTTGTTTTATTCAAAGGTAGCATACCCCTTATTATGTGATTTGATGCCTTTAAAACATGAAACAGTCACAACACAAGAGCAGGATAAAGATAGTATGAGATACTCTAGTGATGCAGCAATAAACACACACACACACACAAACACGTACGCACACACACACACACACACACACACACAAATCCCACTCAGTGAGTATGCAGGTGTTTGTAAGCACAGCAACGTAAACTGTGTGGTTCCTCTCAACAGCTGATGAAACACAGCCAGCCGCCACCTTTTAGAGTCAGTGATGAACTCCCCATAATCCGATTAGCTAGCTTCCCTTATCTAAACATCTACAAGTGTTACAGACTAAACTTATGCCACCTTATAGCCTGAGAAAAAACACCCATGCTCATTACAGGCCATTTAAAATAATCATAGTTAATACACATTGTTGGCAAAGGACCTTTTGGAGACCATGCCTGCAAGGAAAGCAGATACTCTCTTAATCCAGCTGCCACAGAAGCATCATTAATTCCCTTAATGAACCTGTAACCTGAGAAAAGTTAACCTGTGAACTCGTCATCCCGAACACCCATTTTGCGGTGAATCACAAAAAAACAGGCTTATCTCTCATTGGGAGGGAACTGGCAGTGGAGCAGCTTTGTTTTCCGGGGGGATATGAGCGCGGTGCGGTCACGGCCATTAGTGAAGGCATTAGCGGAGTGGTGCAGCAAGGCCGCTTCCTGCCACGCAGGGTTACGGTGTCACGCCTTGAGCTCTGATTGAGTTACAGTCCAGAGAGAGAAGGTCACGGTGCCTCTCCAACACGGCTGCCACTCACATTTACTCAGACTCCAGAGGTACAAACACTCTCATATGTGGAATTACACACACACAGACACACACATACACACACACACACCTTACAGTCCCTCAAGGAAACCTGAGGTCATTTGAAACTGTTGTGTGTATAGGTTGTTTGTTTAGGGGTGTTTTACAATTGTGCCATGTTAGAATAGGTGAGTTACCTGATATCAAACCTTAAAACATTGTGGATACTGACTAAAACGTGTCCATAGCATTCATTCTCTACGACTGTCTAAAGTCGGCTGCTAATGTATAATCAGATTTGTACTCCTGTATAGCATACTTCTTTGTTCAAATAGTTCCTGATTTAAAGTATGTTACCCTAAACTAGAAAACCCATGCTTTGAATCTCAAACACTCACTTTTGTAGTCTGTAAAGTTTGTTGCAAGCTCAATCTTGAAGGAATGCAGCTGTAGTCGACTTGGATTAACAGTTACAAAGAATTCCAACAGTGAACAGTGAAATTACAATTTTTCACACAGACATCTCAAATTACAATGTTCATATCTATATTGAGCTGGTATGATTAAAATATTGCTAAAAGCGCATTCATGTCATACCGCAATTACAAGCAGCTAAGAGGTAAAACTTTGTGCCTCTATGTTGGCCTCCGAGATGTAATTCCAAGTCGGAGACAACAACTAAGATATCTCCCAGATATCCCAAAAACAACTGCACAAGTGCCAACAGACCACTGACAACATGGCTGCAAAGCCTCTGCGGCCACTTACGTTAAAATCCAATATCAACACTTATTGAAACCGTTTTTCCGTCAATTCAAAAGGAGCTAGACATTATGTTGTTGTTTGTTTCGGGTTGCACACGTTAACAACCGCTACAACTTTACAACACAACAAAATAAGCTATATTTGGCTATTAAATTATTTGGCTAAAGTGGGTAGTTGTTGTAACCATCATCTTGGAATAATATGTTAACTCACCCAAGTCAAACTAAATTGAGGTTTTCCTGTTCTTCCTATCCAGTCGACTTTGTGTGAATGCTGCTCACAGCTTTGGTTTGTGGCTAGCATTGATACTGTTTTTCACAGTGAAATCAGGTTGCTAAGCAAATGTTTGACACTTAAAACATGTTTTTAGTAAAGTATTCACTAAAACAATAATTCTGCTAATGTTAGACTGTATTTAATTTGGCAAAGTTGTTGTGTAGCTGCTTCTCTTTTTTTAGAAGGATTTTGGCAAAAAACATAAATATACTGTGTATATTCCTCAAAGTAAGGCATCAAAACTCACTCATTTTAATAGCACTGATATTGAACATTTTTAAATGACCCCCAGATCTAATGATTGTGATAAAAGCTACCAGTGACACAGTTCAGTTCCAGTTTAGCTCTGTGAGAATTATTACTGATGTCTGTTTGGAGCAAAGGCCAAAATCAGAAAACATTGCATGAATTAATTTCCAAACGGTTTATTTCACAGCCAAACAAACATGGCACAACACATCTGCATCTCTTCATACAGAAAAGAAGTGTGCAATTCTCACACTTGCATAGCTATACCGACACACACACATACACACACGCAATCAGATGATTGAGTTCTCCTTTCTTAATAAACCACTGATTCAGCATAAGTATAACCATTGATTGGTGACTTAATTCCCAATTCAAATTATCATCCTGGGTCCCTATCCAAGGTTGACATGAGCCTTGAGCTTTGGTAGGACTAAATTATCCTCCGCTCCCTGTTAGCCACCCCCATTCTCTCTCTCTCTCTCTCTCTCTCTCTCTCTCTCTCCTCTCTCCGCTCTCTCTCTCTCCTCCTCTCTCTCTCCCACCACACACACACACACACCACACACACACACACAACACCACACACACCACCATACAACACACACACACACACACACACACAGACTCCCATTTCCCCCATCTTTCTACCCTGTATACCCTCTCTCAGTGCAGCCCAGGTGCTGATACAAGCAGAAATCCTCCACGCACCATCGCTCCCAGAACACATATGCACTCACAGAAACACACAAAGTAAGCACACACATACACTCCACACACCCACCTCACTCACTACACCTCTTCAGAAAAGCCGAGGGGAGGCAGCATTTGTCTCCTCTCTATTTGCTGTGTTGCATGGACGCAATATGAACACAGGAACACTGTAGTTTTTCTGTTGAGGAACGATGCTGCTGTATGCCGGCTGTGTTTTTTGTGTGTGTGTGTGTTTGTTGTGTATGTGTGTGCTGTGCGTGTGCGTGTGCGTGTGCGTGTGCGTGTGTGTGTGTGTGTGTGTGTGTGTTGTGGTGGGAGGAAGGGAGAAAATAAAAAATAAGAGATTATCACTGTGATGCATTGGTGGCGGTAGTCTTAAGTCACCCAAGGTTGTGGCCCTTTTCTCTCAATGAGGATGTAGTGGCCAATAACGGCGCTTTGTCAGTCCAAAGACAGAGAGAGTTGAAGGAGACAGAGGAGAAAAGACATGGAGAAAGGAAGAGTGAAAAGTAGTAAACAAGAGAAAGGAGTCAAAATAGGGAGAGGAGGAGTGGATTGAGTCTGCTATTGTCTCTGCTTCATCAATATCCTCTTATATAAATGTCAGCTCTACCATTTCCCTCATCACTGTTTCACCACCCCACTGGCTTTATCCTCTGGTACAAGGGGAGGGACATCACTCTCTCTCGTCTTTCTTTATCGTTTTTCTCCCTCCCCACTCCCTAAATGGCTTTACTCTTTCTCCCTTTTTCCCCCTCTTTCTCTCTCTGCCGTGTTCCCTTCCCTCCTTTTGCCCTCTCCCTGTGCCTTCTCTCTTTACCATTATGTATCTCTCTTTTTTTCCCTCCCTCGCTCCCTCCTTCCTGTCTCTTTGCCTCTCATGGCGATGCGTCACCAGCCTGCCCCCATGAAACAAGTCAATTTTCTGCCAGCTCGGCGGATGAATAAATCTCCTTGGCTCTGCTCAGAGCGATGGGGATATTTATCTAAGTGGAGTGTGTCCTCCTCGGCTCAACGCCACCGACTTCTCGTCTAAGGCCCACCCCCCACCCTATTTTTATTTATTTTTTTACAGGAGAAGGAAATGGAGAAAGCAAAAGAAGGGATGTGAGAGGGAAAAGAGGTAAATGAAACCCCAAGAGAAGGGGGAGAAAGAGGTGGAAGTAGGTGATAAAAGAAAAGAAACAAAGAGATCATGGTGAGGAAAGAGAGAGAGAGATAATTGGGAGGTTAAAAATATGAAAAAGGTAGATGGAGGAGGAAATAAAGGAGCTGCCTCGCACAAAGCCTATAAAGCAGCAGTGCGGCTGAGAAATGAGGCTGGGGCATTAGTCGAGCCTGCTCGGGTTTAAACGGCAGGAACAGGCACCGATCTGGATGAATGGCAGCCCTCTTCCTTCAGGCCACACTCGTCTGTTGGGGAGAAAAGAGAAGTAGGTTATTGGGCTTGCCTGTGGAAAATAGTGCACGGTGAGTAGAAGAAGAGGACACAAAAACTGGAAAAAAGGGTTAGGGTTAGGAGGAAGAGAAAAATGTAAGATTCATAATCATGATTGAGGGATGAGGATGTATTTTTTCCTCCATAATGATAAAAAATGGCTGAGGGTGCATGGCAGGCAGCAGCAGTGGAAAGCAGATGCTGTGTTGCACTGATTAGCAGGATAATCAGCACGAGGTGAATTTGTCTGGGCTCGACTCAAACCTCTTACATTTTTAATGTAATGTTGTATTTTGCAGTGTAACAAGTCTGAAGATTTAAAAAGCTTTGGGCAGCAGCGGGGGTATTTGCAGGAAGGAGGGGGGTCATGCTTGCTACTTGCCACAGCATTAAAGCAAAGTAAATAGCTGTTGTGTCTCATTACCATTCATTTTTAAAGGGGACTGTTAGTATAATGAATGCCTGTGATATCTCCTCCTCCTCCTCATTCAGTATCGAGAAGAGTAATACTATCTTTCACGCTAGATAAAGTGCAAGCAAATATTTCCTTTGCAATTAAAATGGTCAATTTTGATTATGCACAACGGGCACTGTATAACACCAAGTTTTGGACTTAATTACCCACAATAACAGTGTGATATATTGGGTATATGGTTCTTTGCTTGGAAAGCATGATACAAAACAAGACGCTTTTAATAAACACATAAAGACAAGCCCAGGCCCCGTGGAGCATATAATGTGTGAGTGTGTGTGGGAGTGCAGTCTTTAATTTGTTTGCACACAAAGATGAGCACCTGCATCTACACACACACACGCACGCATGCATGCACGCAGGCATACACGCACGCACAAACAAACACACACACACACACACACGCACACAAAAAGGGATTTTTGATTGTGAAACAAGCTCTCGGTTCTGCATGTTTGTATGTAATGTTTTTTTTATATTTTAGTGTCACTCTAAAACTGAATTCTTGTGTAACCAACCAACATATACATGTTTTTCAATTATATCAGGGTTAAAGGTTGAGAACCTGCCTCTCCCTTCTTGCCCCAGGTTTTCTGTTGTTTATGTTCTTACCCATGATTATTACCATTAACACTTTTATTGAGGAGGCCATCAAATCCTTTTCACATTGGTTGTAAAATTAGTGTTGATTGTGCTGAATCTATTGTGGCAAATGCTGAATTAGCTACTATTTCACACAAATCAGATTTCACATTAGAAAGAAGCAGATTTCCGCTGAAAGGCTCACCCAAATTACAAAAAGACCAACGCATTTTCTCGTCTATATTTAGGGGATTCACCATGCAGTTAGTTTTATTTGTCCATGTTTTTGAACATTGAAATACTTCAGTAGAACTGTATCATCCTAGTTGTTCTGGATAATCCAAAAACCTCAATGTCAACAATTTACTTTGGAACTATGTCCATCAACAAAAAAGTCCCTATAAAAACATTTGACAGTTTGTTTGGTTGATTATCCGGTGTAACAGAGACATTTTTCTTGAAAAAAAGAGAAAAATTGAAAGTTTATTATCATATTTTTTATTATTATATTTTCAAAGCAATTTTTTCATGCTGTGCTACTCACAATTAATGTTCGACTTAAACCTTTAACATATGTCTCAAAAGCTGGTAAAAATTAAATTTTTAAATTAAATTAAAATGAAATGATTTATTATCACACAGGCACAAGCAGGCAGCACATATGTTTCTGGAATTTTAAATGGCACGTGTATATGTTGCCACGTGTGATATTTATGTTGCCACTGCATTAGCATGATGAGTGTGGAGACTTTTCATCAGAGACAAATGAAAGCTATTCTGACACAATTATGGCAAAAACAATAACAGCGCTGTGTGAGCCACTCCATGATTGATAATACTGCAGGGGGGATTCAGTGGTGTTGGGCTTAACCAGGCTTTCCCTGAGGGGTTTTCCCTTGGCATTAGTCAGACAAATCCCTTTGTCAACCTCTCCCCTTGCCATTTTTATTCATAAGCATTTGGCCCTGAGAAAGACATCAAACCAAGAATACAACAAGAGGTCAACATCGTCTTTGCGCAATGTTAACCTCTGCATTGATGAAGCTAATTCACATTTCCTCAGTCCAGCCTACGGGGGTTCAGGAGAGCAGGGAGAGGAGGAGCAGAGGGAGGCAGCAGGGTGTGTGTGTGTGTGTGTGTGTGTGTGTGTATAAATGCATGCATGCATGTGTGTGTGTGCGTGTGTGTGTGCTTGTGCCTCTGTGTGTCAGCGGCCACTTTGTAGTGAGTCTTCCTCTTGACCCGGGCCCCTCCACATGGGGTTTGTATTGATAGCGTTTGCTGAAAGGAGGAGAAAGTGAATGTTGTCCGAGCTCATTGAAATGACAATGGGGGCATATGGTTGTGTGTGTGTTGGAGTATGGTCATGGCAGCCACCATATTCCTCTGTGCAGGGTTGCCAGGTGCTTCATGAACAGACCCACTGAGAGTCGACAAATCATACACCAATGCACAGACTGGCTCGTGGCTCTTCTGCCCACTGGGGGGTTCTCTGTAGCTGTCTGTCTCTTTTTCTTTCTTGCTTTCTTTCTTTCTTTCTTTCTCTGCTTTCTCCTCTCTATCTCTGAGCAAAATTATACAACAAACCACAAGAACTTAACAATTAAAACACTTGAGATGACTGTCAAGCAGAGTTGCCATTTATCATCTGTTTCTCCTCCTAATCAGAGCCTCTTACTTTGAAGACAGTAAAAAACAAAACAAAAAAACCCACAGAGAATAAAAGAATTAAGATGATGTAGTAGCATCCCCTCCCACACAAAGCCACTTCTTCTGTCATGAATAGTCAGCTCCACCCTAATGACTTTTCAATACAGTCTGCAGGCTGCAGATGAACGGCCAATCCACAGCAGCATCTGCTGCGGACCTAACTCGCCAGACGCCAGCCTTGTAAGAGGGCCATTGCAGGCTAATTGAAAGACAGAGGCCGTCTCTCAAAGACAACGTTTGTGTTTGTGTTTGTGTGTGTGTGTGTTAAAAGGGGAGGTTTGACAGAGAAAAGAGTGAGAGAAGAGAGGAGAGGAAAATAAGTGACAAAAGATGGAGAGAATGAAGAACAGGGACTAAGGAGGAGAAAGGGAGACATTCCTCTCCTCACAGAGAGAACAGCTGACCTGTCAGCATTTGTTCCCATGCGGCCATATTGGAAAAGCCCCTACGGGCATTGAATTAACACAACCCAAACCCACTTCATGTAATTAGAGTGGCCTGGTGGTCTTATCTTATTTTAAATACATGTTTGAATTATATAAGATGCAATTTGGTTTTAAAAAGACATTCCTTCACACAGTTGATAATCCTAAATAGTTCAAACTTGATCTGATATCCGGGATGGATTACAGGTTAGAAAATGTTGAGCGGGCGATTGCAGCTTGCAATAAACAGTAAGTAATGAGAAATAATATCCAGTTGGAATCTATAATTTTACATACGAGTAATCAACAGAAATGCAGCTGGTGTTTACACTTCTGAATTTGACAAATTGGATATTCTGTTGTTTTTCACCTCAAGGTCCCTTTATCCTTTTTGCATTCACAAAAAA
>NC_045734.1:22922289-22924230 GCF_008692095.1 Etheostoma spectabile | reverse complement strand
AAACAGCCTCCACAAACAAAAAACTAAAGAATTGCTGTCATAATTCTCCCCAGTTCTCCTCTGGCAGTTTTTATTACCAAAGGCGGTGAATAATCTCTTCCACCCTGGCCATCCCAAATAACACAATCCTTCAGCATCACTGCTTACTGTGTTTTATGGTGAAGTGTAGATGAGAAAGGAAGAACATTCAAATGAAGCACTATGTGGTGCTGCGCTATGACATAGTGCAGAGGAGGGATTCATCAGCAGCCTGTGAATACAGAGACGCAAAGGGAGCATGTGGAAGGGACTCCTGAACAGATTGTGAAAGGATGAGCAAAAGCGAAAACACGTTTTCAGAGATGGGTTATTGGTCGAAATTGGCGTGGCGGGGACTCATATCCGATGGCCACATATGTGCCGTTTCAAAGTGTGCGTTCTGTAAATTAGGAATTGCTCATGTTCAGGCTGTGCCAATAACAAGTGTACAGGCCCCAAACCCCACCAGTATGATCAGGGCTGTGCATCCAGTCTGTTACTGGCTGGCAGAAGTGTGCGAGGAGCAACTGCTCCACCAGGTAAGACACAGGCCCCAAACCCCACCAGTATGATCGGGGGCGTGCAGCCAGTCTGTTACTGGCAGGAAGAAGTGTGCAAGGAACAACTTCTCCACCAGGTAAGACATAGTAAACTGATTGCATGGGGTTCAGCTTCAGGTTTTATTGTTAACATAAGGAGAAAAACATGTTGGCACCCTCTTCGCATTAAAACATTGGTGTCAGGCTGTTTTTTGAGTGAATGGTTCTTTATAGCATCCATAGCAACACATTATTTTGTCTTACTTTAGCCAGAGACCCATGAAAAGGTTTCTTTAAGGAGCGAGTAACTCTGCATTATACACTCCCCATGGGGTAACTTCAGCACTTCTTGTATTTCTTGGGAGACTGTGCACCTGTTTTTGAATTTCCTTGCATGGGGATCATATCATTGACATGTTAATTCATTGACTGTTATATTTGACTCAAATTTTATATTTCTTTTTTAATAATTTATTAAGTTTATATTGGGAGGATGGAAAGCTGTGAGCAGTGAGTAACACTATTTATTTACTTTTTACATTTGTTTCCTCCCACCCTAAAGACATGCATGTTAGGAACTCCTGCCATCCCCCTTGACATACAGTAGGTACTGGCATTACAACTGCATCGACTGTCATCGAGCCACTCTTAAAAAAGAACAATCTAGACACATCACTAATGAGCAACTATAGGCCAATCCCAAACCTTCCATTTTTAAGTAAAATCATTGAAAAAGCGTTTTTTCAGAAACTCACCCTTTTCATGTCACTAAACAACAAGTTTGATTTCTTCCAGTCGGGTTTTTAACCACACCACAGCACTGTGACGACTCTTGTTAAAGTCTTTAATGACATCCACTTAAACACAGACAGTGGCAAAACGTCAGTCATAGTATAACTTGATCTCAGTGCTGCATTTGACACGGTCAACCATGACATAATACTAGACCAATTGGAAAAATGAGATGGCAATCCTGACTCAGTTCTAAACTGGTTTAAAGAATAGGGAATACTTTGTGTCTATGGGCAATTATGCATCTGAGCATACTAATATGATGTGTGGAGTTTCCCAAGGCTCAGTTCTGGGGCTACTTCTGTTTGACATCTAAATGCATTCACTGGCTCAGATTATGGAAAATAACAAGATTAGTTACCATGGTTATGCAGACAACACACATATTTACATAACCTTAATGCCTGGGGACTATAATCCAATACAAAAACTGACTAAATGCATTGAACAAATTAACGACTGGCTGTGCCAGAACTTTTTTAATTATATGAAGAAAAAACTGAAGTAGTTGTTTTTGGAGCAAAAGAGGAACGATTGAAAGTCTGTGCTCAGCTTCAAACAACAACGTTAAAAACAACAGAAAAAGCCAGAA
>NC_045734.1:22916289-22922279 GCF_008692095.1 Etheostoma spectabile | reverse complement strand
AGTCATGGACTCAGACCTGAATTTCAACAGACACATTAAGACAATTACAAAGTTAGCCTATTATTACCTTAAGAATGTATCAAGGGTTAAAGGATTTATGTCTTAGCAGGATTTGGAAAAACTTGCCCATGCTTTTATCTTCAGTAGACTTAAACAATCAATCAGACAGTTGCAGCTGATTCAAAACGCTGCTGCTCGAGTCCTCACTAAGACCAAGAGAGTGGATCATATCACTCCAGTTCTGAAATCTTTACACTGGCTCCCTGTGCCTCAAATAATTGATTTCAAAGTACTTTTGCTAGTTTATAAATCACTAAAAGGTTTAGGATCAAAATACATGTCGGATCTGCTACTGCACCACGAACCAACAAGACCTCTCAGGTTGTCTGGAACAGGTCTGCTTTCTGTCCCCAGAATCAGAACTAAACAGGAGTTTCTATGCTCCTCATATCTGGTCTGCCGCAACAGTTCTTTTAAATCAAGGCTGAAGACCTTTCTTTTTAATGTTGCTTTTCTCTAATTTCTTAAACTGCACTATGATTTTTTTTTTTTTTTTATTGCTTTTTATGTTTTATGTAAAGCACTTTAAATTGCCCTGTTGCTGAGATGTGCTGTATATATAAAATTGCCTTGCCTTGGGCACCGGACTATGGCTGCCCACTGGTAATTTGTCAGGGTGGGTTAAATGTAGAGGATACATTCCTTTTATGTTTAAAATGGACTTGGAAAATAAAGGAAATTATTATTATTATTATTATTATTATTATTATTATTATTATAAATAATAATATATTATTGATGATTTTTTAGGCCTATAAATTATATTAGATACATTTTTAATGCAAGACTCTAGACTGCAAGAATTTGAGACTCAGAATTTGTTTAATTATACTTGATACTTATACTGAATACTTCTTCCGTCACTTGTATAATGACACCTATAGACGTATTTAGCTATGCAGATAATTTGGGGTTAATCTTTTGAGGTTGTCTCAGAGATTTGTGCATCTCAATAAAAGGTAATGAAATCTTGTTTGTGGTGCTCAAAATATTGAAAGAAATAAGTACATAAAACGGACCCTGATCTCACTCCGACCGGTTTTCACTGTATTTCGTTTGTAGAAAACTTCTCCAGAACAACAGGAAGATGTATTTGCCAGAGTATTTAAACCGTGCATCTGTGTTCACACTAATTGAAGCCAAAAGTTGTGTTTTGCGTCTGTTAAAGCAAGCTAAGCAGTGGCAACTGATAGCCACAAGTAACCATTATGAGTTGATTATGAATGCTAGAACAATGCATAACAGTAGCACAAGGAGAGAGGAGTCATAAAATATAACGTTAGCTAACATTTACCACCATGAGCTAGTAGAAGACCAAGTCAGGCTGAAGCAGCAAATCTCCCCTAGTATTAAAAATTGAGCAAGGGCGTTTTTAATATCTTATGAATTTAACTTTTCATTTGTAAGAAGAATGTGTTAGTTTTCTTTACAAAAATCGCATTGTCTTGCTTTTAAGTTTTTTGTTGCACTTAATGCTTGCTGGTTGCTATTAATGTGTAATTAGTGTATTGTCTATGTTGTTTGTATTCCAATGCATGTAATTATGGTCTTGAGTCAATAAAGATCTGGATCTGAATCTCAGGTCTCAGAGGTGAACAGTTGGGCACATAAAACCCACAATTAACTATTAATTTACCAGAGATAAATGAGAAAATGATTTATTAGGATTTGGTTGACGTAACCCTTTAACTCGCAGTCGTGAAAGTCGCAGCAAAAAGCTCCCAACCCTGGAGAAAACAGCGCGGTCCACACGGCGCTGCTCATGATCCGCAGTTCCAGCAGCACTGGCACTGCACTGCGAGGCAGTAGAAGCCGGGGCCGTCAGGGATTTGTCAGAGGCCTGTTATTACATCTCTAGTCACATAAAATATGGCTGCCTCTCCAGAGATCCCCCTGCTAGATAAATCCACTCTCCTCCAACCAGAAGGGCCCTCGCGATGAAACCATCCAATGGTGAACCTCAGCCGGTGACCTCTGGTAATGACGTGTGATTTATACAGTACGTTTTAAACTGAGAGGCACATCCGAACCATGCTATCTCTCCCTCTCTCTCTCTCTCTCTCTCTCTCTCTCTCTCTTTGTATCTATATCTGGTGTCATGTGAGATAACCTTTGGGAGAGCGGAGACATGTCATCCATCTTTGGGGTCTCACAAAATGGCTACAATGTGGATAGTTTCCCCCTGCAGCTGTCTAATCGCAGTCTAAGCCTGCAGTGAATGCTGTGTCTCCTCCTGCATGAGGTCCCTAACACATATTGCATGGTGGCACTTTAAGCTAACCGACCGCAGTGTGGAAGGCCTAAATCAACACCTGGTTGGGAAGAAAAAGGGGCTCTTGTGTTCTGTAAATGCATTTAAGTGGCAGATTACAGGAGAGTTGTAAAAATATACTACACTAACACTACTGGATTATGGTTAACCAGAGTTTTTATTACAAACCCATCCGAAAACGTCCACCATATCTTCCAAACCAAACCCCCCAAATAAAACCAAAAAGCAGAAGGTGTTAGTGTATGAGTGAATAGTGTATCAGAGAGAGTCCTTTTCCAGACAGTCAGTGATGTGGTTGCACTCTCCCCTGCCAGGGAATGTCCCCTGCACAATCTAGTAGCTTAAAGAGATTAAGTTGTGTGGCTAAAGGAGAGCTGAGATGCAGGCCGTGTTGTTGGCCTTGGCAAGCCAGACACAGTGATGATGACACATCCCTGCAAATATCTGTCTTTAACAGGCACTGAACACCAGGATCCAACACAAATCAGCTGGCTGGAAAGTGAATTTTCTTTTATATTTCAGAACGAAACAACCTGTGTGCCATTTCTTGTATTTTATAGTTTAGTTACTTAGATTATCCTCCAAATAATAAAATAATCTTAAAAGGCTCTTTTACACGCTTTCATTTATTATTTTTGTTTGTTTTAATGTTGTTTTTGTTGTATAAATATTGCCTGCATGTTAGATTCAGTCAGCCTAGGAAGGCTTTTTTTTATTACAGTTTTTTTTCATATTTATATTTAGTTTGCTCTAAAACTCATTTTAAAAACATCTAAGTAAGTTTTAGTCTGGCTTGTTAAATTTCAATGTATTATTGTGTTATGTTTTCATTCTACATTTCAAGCCTGTTTATTATGCCTTTGTGAAACTGGGAAGCTGAAAGAAGCTCCTGGCAAATGTGAGAAAAACATCTTCAAAGGTTGGCTATATTATAACACAACACCCATAGAACAGTTTCAGTACCTCTGAAATCAGATCTCACCCCCCCCCCCGCCAGCAGCATATATCACGAGCAAACAAATTAAACATTGGTCAAAAATGAGGGTATCGCTCTGTCTTTTGTTTTAGAAATGTGACCTCTCTGAAATTAAATGTCCCTAAATCTAATTTTTCGTTAGTTTCAATCATGACTAAATAGCAAGCTATGTGACACCATGTAGGACATGGCTAATTAAATAATGTCAGTCATTCTGTTTTAACATAATAAAATAGAAAAATCATATAGGGAACATTTAAATAGCTCACTATATACAAACGTTAAAAGGCATGCATTGAAATCATATCCCTCCTCTCTCTCTCTCCCCTCATCATCATCATCATCATCATCATCATCATCACTCTATTGGTGTTTTGTTTTTACTGGTGCGTCCATCAGTGACGGGAAGCTAATCGTTTCAATATTGACTTAAAACGTGCTGAACAGACCTTCTTCATTAAAGCAAATAAATATAATACCCTAAAATAATAGCATTATATTATCAATATTAACGAGAGCAACCAATGTGCAAATAATAACAATAATAATTATATTATTAGTCGTACAAACTACAGGCTTGTCTTGCAATTTCCCTTTTCTGTTGTAAAAATACCGGCAACTTTGTTATGTTATCTACAAATGGAATGACAAATAAATTGCATGAAATGAAATAGTAGGCTACCATTTTCTTTCGTTTGATCCGCATTTCATTTTTTTTTTTTTTTTTTTTTTTTTTTTTGCTTCGATAGGAAAGACCATATATTTTGTCCAGCTGCGTAAATTCGTTTTCTTATGCAAAGTAGCCTGTCGTCGATTCCTCATACCAGCACCAAAATAAACTCATCATGTCAAACCTGGAGGACGCTGAGAAATTTGATAGGAGATGAAATATTTCTCGGATGATATTAAAGGAGCCCTTTCGCCTGAGTTATGGCCCGGATTTGGCGTTGCTGAGAGGGATGCATGCTGCTCCTTCTCTCCCGCCCCAGAGGAGGCATCATCAGAGCTGATATATGGCCCAGCTCTACATTACCTTTACAAAACAAAGGATCATCCACGCTTTAGGTCGAGGAAAACATCCTTCTGACTATCTGCGACAACTAAGATAACATCTGAGTCGACTTTTCGTTTTTGGCAACATCCGGATAATCCAAACACTTTTGATTAAAAGCATAGAAACTCCTGCCGAACTAAAACCAAAGTTTTAGGCTACGCACAAAAACGCTTAAATAGGCTACGGACTGTGATCTCTCTCTCCCCATCTTTCTCTCTCTCTCCCTCTCTCTCTCTCTCTCTCTGCTTCCCCTCATTTACCCCACATACCTATTCTGGTATCTCACCACACGACTAAATTAGACCAAAGATGATAAGAGCACAAAGCATTATAATAATTCCGCCGGGCTCCTCCTCCTTCCAGCCATGCGTCCTAATTAATGGGACACCCCCAGTCGCAAAAAGCCCCGCACTGGACTGCAACATAGTCAAAGAGTGAAAGGGAAGAGGGCGAAAGTGCCACTGGAGATAATTGATTACCTACCAATCAATGATAACTTGTTAGTAATCGTCAACTCTTTGGACCTCGCCATTTTCAGGGAGGCATCTCACTCCTGCGGACTTGCTGCTCCGGAGGATCTACACTTTGAAGACATCCCATTTTGGAATAAGATTTTCTTTTCTTCATTCTCTCCTCCGTGATTGTTTTTTTTTAAGCCTCCCAACTGTTATGTGACTTTTTTTTCCTCGATTGCATCGCTCGTTTTTAACCGCTGAATATTTCAACGAAGTCCTTTTACAAACTCTGCGCACAACCAATGATGACATCCAAAGAAGTGGCCAAATGTGATGCAGTGGAGAATAGGAGGCGAAGTCCGCTGGACCACTTGCCGCCTCCTGCCAACTCCAACAAGCCGCTGACCCCCTTCAGCATCGAGGACATCCTGAACAAACCGTCTGTGAAACGAAGTTACACCATTTGCGGCACAGCTCATTTAATTTCGTCCTCTGAGAAGCACCGTCCGTCCAGTATCCCTCTGTCCAGCCGGGCTCTCCTCAACCAAACCTCCCCGCTCTGCGCGCTAGAGGAGCTGGCCAGCAAGACCTTCAAGGGACTGGAAGTCAGCGTTTTACAGGCTGCGGAAGGTAAATCCATCCTAAAAAATACAGTTCAAATACACCTTTCTATAATCTAATATTATATGTTTCTGCTGATCTTTTTTTTTTTATTATTCAATGGCCTGCAAAAGATAGAAAATAACCATTTGGTTACATGTCAGCACATATTGTAGACTATTCGTCGTGCAATACACTCATTAAATGTGCTTGTTTAATAGCCAAACAAACATGGTCACTACTGCATATTGTTCCTCTAAAATCTATTAATCGAACAAAGGCGTGTTAATTTTCTGGGCTGGGCTAGACGAAATAAATCGCCACCGCTTTTCTTTATTATTAAGGTCTCGTGTGTCTGGTGCTCAATATCTCCCAGTGGTGTATGTGTAATATTATTGCAATTAACCTCTTCCCACAAGAGCTAAAGGCTTTACTGTTTCACATATAGGATCACTTTGATTGCTATTTTTTTTTGTGTTAGGTTTTTGTGTTAGGGTCACAGAGGTGGCCCTGCACCTGCATGATTCAATGGTTTTCATTGGCCTCTGTCTCTCCCTCACAGGCCGGGACGGG
>NC_045734.1:22908789-22911289 GCF_008692095.1 Etheostoma spectabile | reverse complement strand
GAACAAAAACACCTAAATAAAAACGGGTGAATGATTAAATGAAATGAAATGAGGCAAATGTGTTGCTGATGGTAGTCCTCTGGATGTATATCCAAATGTGATGCATTCAAACAAATCATGGGTCAGGCCAAAAACATACTCAAACTGTGACATGCATTCTGAGCCACATAAAAAAAAAAAAAAAAAAAAACAGGAAGGAGGTGGAAAAGGAAAAAGGAAATGCAGATGTTGGCTTCAAACTCCAGTCAACTGCTCGGCCACTGAGGAGAGAGATAAGCAGAGACACCTTGGTGTTCACAGGACAGTGTACTCCACCACACTGAGCACTTAACCAGCCATGGTGTGTGTGTGTGTGTGTGTGTGTGTGTGTGTGTTGTGTGTTGTGTGTGTGTGTGTGTGTGTGTGTTGTGTGTGTGTGTGTGTGTGTGTGTGTGTGTGTGTGTGTGGTGTGTGTATGTGTTTGAGAGTATTTATGTATTTCAATGTTTGTTTGTTTTATCCCCTAATGCATCTGTGTGTGTATTTTGAAAAATGTAATATATATTTAAACAAAAGTATTTTATTTTTGATACAATATTTTGATTACATTTTATTGTAATTTACCAATAGTGGTTGTCCGTACTTTGATTTTTTTTTTTTTTTTTGTCAAAACCTTTTTAGTAAAAGTCTGGAATTTAAAACCTTATTTAAATTAAAGTGCAGAAGTGTTATTACCAAAATGTAGTAAAATGTATCAAAAGTAAAATACAGACTATGTAAAAGTATGTAAAACCTTGAGTTTAAAGGTAGCTATTGCTGTCAAATAAATGCAGTGTAGTAAAAAGTGCAATATCTTGCTTTGAAATAGTGCAGTAGAAGTAGCTGAAAAGGAAAACATAAATGGCTTAAATACCTTAAATTATACTTAAGTAGCATACATTCATTTTACTTTCATTCTTCAAACCACCTACAAATATGCATGGAACTAGTAAAGAGAAAACAAAAATATTTAGTGTCTTACTGTAATCGCTGCAGGGTTTCTGTCTCTCTTTGAAGAGCATTTTCAGATTGATCACCACAAACAACACAGGCCTACTATTCTCCACTGAAAACAACCTATCTACATGACTGCGCTCACAGTTTCAAAGAGCATGCGCAATCCTGCGCAGCGTCAGCGCTCCTCAGCAGTCCCCTCTGTCGCGGAATTTACGTCATCAGTGTTGGCGGTATTTTGAAAAAAGGAGCGTCTGTTGTTTTTACATGGTGCGCTGTTGTTGTCCGTGGCGTGGAGGAAAACTGTGACATTTGCAAATGATGGTAAGACTGCATGTCCTTGAACTAATCCGTGTAGTGCAAATGTCCACGCAGTAATGTAAAGTGCGATACTTTCGTATTCTTTACAGAGAATATCGGCGGTTAACGTAAACTAGCTCATGTCAATTCAACTTTTCGTTAATGCATCACGAGCGACAATTTCCCGACAGATAAGATATGACCCCGGGACTGTGCCTACTTTGTCCGAACTTTGTCCGTGCTGTACTCAGTATTCAAATATATAGCGTTACATCCAAATCGACACCTTATTGTCCTCTTATGTTTCCGTGTTGAGGCTGAAGGCGGCCTGTCAGAGGCCGCTCAGGGTGAGCTCATGGACCAGTGTGAGGATCAGTTTGCTCAGCTGGAGAAGGTAAACTCCTCTATCTACATGTTTTAAACTGACAAGCCAAGCTGTACTTCCTAACCATTTATTGGATGTGCAGAAAAGGTACAAACTGCGAGGTTTCGTCTCTCTGTGTTGCAGCTTCAGAATGAGATTATTCTGTTTGAAACCGATTTCTGCGAGGATCCTCAAGATCAGGTGAGATGGTTTTGTATCTTCTTTCCAGGTATTTCTTTTTTTTTGCACATGTTTTGCAAGTTTATGTGCAACATATTCCAAATGTTACAGATACTGAATGGAAAAAAGATGAAGTGGGTGTCTCGAAAAGGTTGTTTATTTTGGTTTGGGTTTACAGTTCTTGAGGTATCATGGTTACACTATTTTAAAAAATGACATTCAAACAAAATGATTTGAAAAAAATTGCCAAGAAGACAACATTTTCCACTTTCTAAGTTGTAAATCACTGATATTATTTTCAAAACTTCATATTCATATAGCCCTTTCTAATAAACTTAATGTGCATCAAAGTGTTTACAGAGGCAAGCCAAATTACTTATTTATCTGACATATCCACTCGGTTACACAACAAAATGATGAGAGAACAGGAAAGACAGAATACAGAAGAAGAGTTTGGACATCAAATGTTGCTTTAAACCCTCCAGCATTAAAGTAAATCTTCATAAAACAAAACGAGGGATAGCTGTCACAGAGTCATCCCTCAGATGGCAATAACAAGCTAGAAGTGTGTTATTAAATGGGTTTTTTTTTTAATTCAGAAATTAACAGATATAATACACTGAGACATGGAATGCGTCCCAGAGCCAAAAGAATCACAGAGAGGAAAGCTGGGAGGGAGGGAGA
>NC_045734.1:22908650-22908779 GCF_008692095.1 Etheostoma spectabile | reverse complement strand
ACACATGCAGAAACAGACACTCACACACAGACAGACACACACACACAAGACAAGGGTGTTTATAAATGTAAACTCCATCCATCCATCCATCTTCATCCGCTTATCCGGTATTGGGTCGCGGGGGCAGCA
>NC_045734.1:22902008-22908625 GCF_008692095.1 Etheostoma spectabile | reverse complement strand
GCTACAGTAGGGGACCCCAACTTCTTTCCTGAGCCACATCAACCAGCTCCGACTGGGGGATCCCAGGCGTTCCCAGGCCAGGTTGGAGATAAATCTCTCCCCTAGTCCTGGGTCTTCCCGAGGCCTCGCCCAGCTGGACGTGCCTGGAACACCTACCTAGGGAGGCGCCCTGGAGGCATCCTTACCAGATGCCGAACCACCTCAACTGGCTCCTTTCGGCGAAGGAGCAGCGGCTTACTCCGAGCTCCTCTCGGATGACTGAGCTTCTCACCTATCTCTTAAGGGAGAAGCCAGCCACCTCCTGAGGACACCCATTTCAGCGCTTGTACCCTGGATCTCGTTCTTTGGTCTTGACCCAGCCTTCATGACCATAGGTGAGGGTAGGAACGAAAATTGCCCGGTAGATCGAGAGCTTTGCTTTGGCTCAGCTCTCTTTTCGTCACAACGGTGCGATAAAAAGAATGTAATACCGCACGGCTGCTCCGATTCTCCGACCAATCTCACGCTCCATGGTCCCCTCACGCGAACAAGACCCCAAGGTACTTAAACTCCTTCACTTGAGGTAAGGACTCAATCCCTACCGGAGAAAGCACTCCATCGGTTTCCTGCTGAAAACCATGGCCTCAGATTTAGAGGTGCTGATCCTCATCCCAGCCGCTTCACACTCGCTGCGAACCGATGCAGTGAGTGCTGAAGGTCACAGACCGATGATGCCACTAGGACCACATATCTGCAAAAAGCAGCGATGAGATCCCGAGCCCACTGAACTGCAACCCCTCCCCGCCCCGACTACGCCTGATATCCTGTCCATATACATATTACAAACAGGATTGGTGACAAAGCGCAGCCCTGGCGGAGGCCAACCTCCCCTGGAACGAGTCCGACTTACTGCCGAGAACCCGGACACAGCTCTCGCTTTGGTATACAGAGATTGTGGCCCTGAGAGGGACCCCTCACCCCATTCCCGCAGCACCTCCCACAATTTCTCCCGGGGACCGGTCATACGCCTTCTCCAGATCCACACAAAACACATGTAGACTGGTTGGGCCTACTCCCAGGCCCCCTCCAGGATCTTGCGAGAGTGAAGATCTGATTCGTTGTTCCACGGCCAGGACGGAATCCGCATTGTTCCTCTTCAATCCGAGGTTCGACTATTGGCCAACTCCTTTTCAGCACCTTGGAGTAGACTTTCCAGCACCTTGGAGTAGACTTTACCAGGGGGCTTATAAATGTAAACTAATGTAGATTCAAGGTTGTTTATCTAGTGTTCTTGCATGACACTCAATGCTTTTCAGTCAAATGCATCCTATAGGCACACGCTTTTTTGGCAGTGGGGGCTGGTTTCTTGGACAACAAGAGCTTTACAATCAGCTAACACAAAAGCATTTTTTTGGTCACATTTTACAAAATATGTGAGCTAATTTGTTTAGTTACTCAATAATATATATACGTGTGTGACTTTTCTTTGCCAAAAGAGTGAATCGACTCATGGCAACAGAAGCTGAACTAAGCAGTGGCTGACGGTGGAGCCAAAATGTAAGTCTTCTACTCACACTGTGATAGAAACTGGAACATAATGTATTAAAAGATCGAAGTATGAATACCACAAATTAGTATAACAGTTTTATAGTGTTAATGTGTGAAACTGGTGCGACGATTACTGTTTAAATCAAGATTTCATTTCAGAATTTGTGACTTATCAAATTGTGATGCCAGTCCTTCAAATCAAATGGAAATGGTTATATCTGCTGTATCAATGTTTGATATTGCAAAATTTGCGTTTTAGAAACACACTTAGTGCTGATATATTTATTTTGGTCCATCCAGTGCTGGCATCAAATTCAGAAGTTTTACTTAAAGCTGGAACAGAGGAGGTAGTCTGTGTGTCAAATGCAACTTCAGAATGTGTCTTATTGAAATTCTTATTATATGCATTGCTTCATTTATGCAATCCATTTCACTTTGTTTTCCAGAGTGCTAAGCTGTGCTCTGAACTTGAGATGGTGGTTTCATGCCACGAAGCAAGAGAGACAAAATGAGAGAAACTAAAGAACTGTGTGTAACCTTTTAGTTATAGTGCACACTTATGCTTTCCACAGAGCATAAAAAAGGCTTTTCAGAAATGAATAGAAGATACCTTTTTTCATTTGTTTTGCTTATGTATTGTTCTGAAAGTTTTATTTGTATTTCTGTGAGCTGAAGTGGTTGGAGGAGAAGAAACAGGCAATCATCGCTGCCAAGGACCATGTCGATGCCTTCAATGGAGAAGGGGAAATTACCAGAGCACAGGTGAGTTTCATGGCAAAGTTGCACTAAACCAGGAGTTTGGGTTTTGAGGTGGATCTCCACTAGAGGGCAGCAAAGCATGCGAAGAGTAACAGAACATGGCAGAGGATAATACGCAGTTCTGCAAAACCAATGTGAATGACTGCTGTGGTATTTATTCCACAGGGTATGATGACACCAAGGTGAAAATCCAGAAAAATGAAGGTCTACCAGGAAAGCTTGATGGAGTGTCTGGGGGACATTCTAGAGAGCAACATCCCTTGCCCTCATCAGAACGAACCCAGTACAACAAGAAGAAGAAGGTGCAGGGGCCCGTTCTGTGTTTGATGATTTCATTTTGCAGCTTGTTTACACGCAAAACTTCTTCTGGTACCACTCCAGTGCGGCTAACCTTCTTTGTTATTTTCATTTTCAGGACATTGCCAGGAGGTAGATGGAGACTTGATATCACTTAATGAAATTCTTGGGTGGTGGGTTTGATGCACTACATATCAGTTTTTCCCCTTTCTTTTGAAGGTCCCATGGCATGAAAAGTCACTTATGAGGTTTTTTAACATTAATATGAGTTCCCAGCCTTCTTTCTGATCCCCCAGTGGATAGAAATGGCGACAGGTGTAAACCGAGCCCTGGGTATCTGCTCTGCCTTGGAAAATGAAAGCTTGGACGGGCCGATCTGGAATCTCCTTATGAGGTCATAAGGAGCAAGTTTACTCCCTTTTCTTGCTTTGCTGCCCAGAGAATTTGGCCCACCATGAGTGAGAGAAACATGGCTTCAAACAGCAAAGTGGCAGTTGGTCAAGGCACACACCCCAGCCTCCACCTTGCAAAAAAACAAGCATACAAACTCAAAATTGTTAAACTTGTAAAGTAAGAAAGACTCTGACTTTACAAGTTGTATCACCTTACACCATTACTTAACCCATCATTCTGCCCCTAACCCCTGTTCCCTCTGTCTGCGAACCCCACAGCTGCTCATGAACAAGGTCCTGAAGACACCACACGACCCCTACGTGACGATAGACAACACATTTGGCCCCCGTACGTAGAGATGCTGCTTCGCTATGGTGCAGTGAGGCACCATGAGATAACTTCAAGATCGCCTGGAAACCTTTTTAAGGCAGTGGTGCATTAGGCACCTCAAGCACCACTTTCTAAAGCTTTCTAATTTGAGTCTGTTTGTATAGTGCTATCATTATGTATATTTTGTAAGTGATATAAAATTAGGTGGTTGGTCCAGTTAGGCTTCACACAAGTATTTTTTAAAGCTATCTGTATGTAGAGAGTAACCATGGGTCCTTTATAAAATGTCTGAGAACACCTACATTTATGTTTTGAAAGGATTTAAATGTATTAGAAATACATTTTGACCATTTTCTAACAAAGCACGTCAATTCCATGTAATCTTTTAATACTCAATAGGATTGAAAGTTTTAATTACATATTTCCTTTCATCCATTCCAGCTGTTTTCATGATGATGGTTTTTAGGTCTTTGAATTCAGTTTCATGTGAAGTTCAAATGCTTTAATTGACTTTCTGAGCCTTCAAATACCCCAGTGGTGTATGCAAATGTGTGAATGTGTGTCTCTGTATATATTTTCCTTTGTAATAAATTTGCAAACTACAGATGTGGTGTTAAAACTTTCTTTCTTTTTAAATATAATCAACGTTCATTGATTATCTTCTCATGTTGACGTGACAACCAGTAGGCATCTTTACAGTCAAAATAGTAATGGTGGCTGGTAACATTGTAGAGATAACGGTAGTTTTTAAATAGAAATGTGAAACTAAACATTCTTCATAATTTTTGTGCGTCAATGACGTCAGAACGGTCGTCCAATCCGGTGCAACCGTCGCGTAGCTTTAGAATTCTGTGGGCGAGAGGGGATTCCGGTTCCGGGTGTTTCATATCTCACTCGGAGGTTTATAGCTCTTATTGGTCTTTACCAGAAAACTTATTTTGATTCACGACTGATTAAAGTAGATTTTTTTTTCCTTAAGGAAATCCGACTAAAGCCGTGAGTATGGCAACCCGTCCGGAGAGAGAGAGGGCTCAAAAACTCAATGAGCAGCACCAGGCCATCGTCCAAAATGCTGGAGAGGAAGACAACAAGTACTGCGCCGACTGCGAGGCGAAAGGTGCGACATTTACACTATCGAGGAATTTAATTAGCATTTTTACTCAGAATTCGCTGCTAAAACTAATTAATTATGTAGCATATGCTTTGTTTAGCTTAGCTAGCTAACTCGCCATGGTGTAGCTCTCTCAGGCTAGTCAGCTGACATATCTTAAGCTAAACAAGTGGCTAACTAGCAAGCTACAGCTCCCATAGTGCATCTCCCTAACGCCGCCTTCAGCCCGACTGTGAGGTTTCGCAAGCGTTTAACTTCAACGCTTCAAACGGAACTTTACTCTTGTGTTCATGTTATGTCAGTGGTAAAGAATGCAGGGCTTGCTTTTGGCACTTAAAGTACTACAAGATCGTGCGGTGTTCATATTAAATCCCCACCTTGTGTTTTGTTTTGCTTGCTTGTCAGGTCCAAGATGGGCATCCTGGAATCTGGGAGTTTTATCTGCATCCGGTGTGCTGGCATCCACAGGAATCTGGAGTTCACAATACAGGGTCAAATCAGTCAACCTGGAACAATGGACCTCAGAACAAATCCAGGTAAAGTTTTGTTCTTGTGTTCTTTGGTTCAGATACAGAAGATGATGTTTCACCTGGACACAATTCACTATGTTGGTGAGACAATTGCAAATAATACATTTGTTTATGGGACATGAGGTGATTGATTTCAGCATCCATTTACCGGGCATATTGTGCTCTATTGTAAGCCAGCCTTTCCGTTTTAATGCCTCAGATTTGTGAACATTATTGCATTTTAAATTATAAAGGGTGCACTCATAACTAGCGTACACTTCAATAAACGTGGTGGCTTGCGAGACATGGATAGAAAATTGATCTGAACCAATACTAGTCTTGATACCTGAAATTTGGTTCCTGGTACCCAACAATATTTTTCTGTATTTTCACCATACATCTCAAAAATGATTTGAGTTGTAAAAATAACTCCAAACCTATTTTACTTAGAACATATGCTATATTTAGAATATTTATCCTTGACAGAAATTAAACAAAAATAAAAAATAAAACCCCCCATTTCTCTCTCAAACCCATCCCTACTACTATTAAATTAAATTAATTAAATTAAATAATTTATAAATTTCTTACTTACTGTATTTATTCTTGTATTTGATATTATTGTATTTTAGCCTGTTTTATTTCATCATGATCGTTTTTAATTGCATTTTAATGTTTCTATAAAGTCCTTTGAGTTGCCTTGTTGTTGTGAAATGTGCTATAGTATAAAGTTGCCTTGCCTTACAACCTGATCCTGCAGTCAGTCCCCGGGGCATCAAACACCGTCAGGTGGCCTACCGTTGTCGGCTAGTATGACCGGATGACTGAGCTTCTCACCCTATCTCTAAGGGAGACGCCAGCCACCCTCCTGAGGACACCCATTTCAGCCGCTTGTACCCTGGATCTCGTTCTTTCGGTCTTGACCCAGCCTTCATGACCATAGGTGAGGGTAGGAACGAAAATTGCCCGGTAGATCGAGAGCTTTGCCTTCTGGCTCAGCTCTCTTTTCGTCACAACGGTGCGATAAACGAATGTAATACCGCACCGCTGCTCCGATTCTCCGACCAATCTCAGCTCCATGGTCCCCTCCTCGCGAACAAGACCCCAAGGTACTTAAACTCCTTCACTTGAGTAAGGACTCAATCCCTACCCGGAGAAAGCACTCCATCGGTTTCCTGCTGAAAACCATGCCTCAGATTTAGAGGTGCTGATCCTCATCCCAGCCGCTTCACACTCGCTGCGAACCGATGCAGTGAGTGCTGAAGGTCACAGACCGATGATGCCATCAGGACCACATCATCTGCAAAAAGCAGCGATGAGATCCCGAGCCCACTGAACTGCAACCCCTCCCCCGCCCGACTACTCCGATATCCTGTCCATATACTATTACAAACAGGATTGGTGACAAAGCGCAGCCCTGCGGAGGCCACCTCCACTGACCGAGTCCGACTACACTGCCGAGAACCCGGACACAGCTCTCGCTTTGGTCATACAGAGATTGGATGGCCCTGAAAGGGACCCCTCACCCTCTCCCGCAGCACCTCCCACAATTTCTCCCGGGGACCCGGTCATACGCCTTCTCCAGATCCACAAAACACATGTAGACTGGTTGGGCCTACTCCCAGGCCCCCTCCAGGATCCTTGCGAGAGTGAAGATCTGATTCGTTGTTCCACGGCCAGGACGGAATCCG
>NC_045734.1:22889064-22901998 GCF_008692095.1 Etheostoma spectabile | reverse complement strand
CTTCAATCCGAGGTTCGACTATTGGCCGAACCCTCCTTTTCAGCACCTTGGAGTAGACTTTCCAGCACCTTGGAGTAGACTTTACCAGGGAGGCTTATAAATGTAAACTAATGTAGCATTTCAAGGTTGTTTCATCTAGTGTTCTTGCATGACACTCAATGCTTTTCAGTCAAATGCATTCCTATAGGCACACAGTCTTTTTTGGCAGTGGGGGCTGGTCTTTCCGGACAACAAGAGCTTTACAATCAGCTAACACAAAAGCATTTTTTCTGGTCACATTTTACAAAATATGATGAGCTAATTTGTTTAGTTACTCAATAAATATATATACGTGTTGTGACTTTTCTTTGCCAAAAGGCAGTGAATCGACTCATGGCAACAGAAGCTGAACTAAAGCAGTGGCTGACGGTGGAGCCAAAATGTAAGTCTTCTACTCACACTGTGATAGAAACTGTAACCATAATGTATTAAAAGTATCTGAAGTATGAATACCACAAATTAGTATAACAGTTTTATGTTAGTTTAATGTGTGAAACTGGTGCGACGATTACTGTTTAAATCAAGATTTCATTTCAGACTTTGTGACTTTATCAAATTGTGATGCCAGTCCTTCAAATCAAATGGAAATGGTTATATCTGCTGTATCTAATGTTTGATATTGCAAAATTTGCGTTTTAGAAACACACTTATGTGCTGTATATATTTATTTTGGTCCATCCAGTGCTGGCATCAAATTCAGAAGTTTTACTTAAAGCTGGAACAGAGGAGGTATGTCTGTGTGTCACATGCAACATTTCAGAATGTGTCTTATTGAAATTTCCTTATTTATATGCATTGCTTCATTTATGCAATCCATTTTTCCACTTTGTTTTCCACAGATGCTTAAGCTGTGCTCTGAACTTGAGATGGTGGTTTCATGCCACGAAGCAAAGAGAGACAAACTGAGAGAAACTAAAGAACTGTGTGTAACCTTTTAGTTATAGTGCACACTTACTGTCTTTCCACAGAGCATAAAAAAGGCTTTTCAGAAATGAATAGAAGATACCTTTTTTCATTTGTTTTGCTCTATGTATTGTTCTGAAAGTTTTATTTTGTATTTCTAGTGAGCTGAAGTGGTTGGAGGAGAAGAAACAGGCACTCATCGCTGCCAAGGACCATGTCGATCGACTTCAAATGGAGAAGGGGAAATTACCAGAGCACAGGTGAGTGTCATGGCAAAGTTGCACTAAACCAGAGGAGTTTGGGTTTTGAGGTGTATCTCCACTAGAGGGCAGCAAAGCATGCGAAGAGTAACAGAAACATGGCAAGAGGATAATAACGCAGTTCTGCAAAACCAATGTGAATGACTTGCTGTGTGTATTTATTCCACAGTGTATTGCATGACACCAAGGTGAAAATCCAGAAAATGAAGGTCTACCAGGAAAGCTTGATGGAGTGTCTGGGGGACATTCTAGAGAAGCACATCCCTTGCCCTCATCAGAACGAACCCAGTACAAACAAGAAGAAGAAGGTGCAGGGGCCCGTTCTGTGTTTGATGATTTTCCATTCTTTTGCAGCTTGTTTACACGCAAAACTTCTTCTGTTACCACTCCAGTGCGGCTAACCTTCTTTTGTTATTTTCATTTTCAGAACATTGCCCAGGAGTTAGATGGAGACTTGATATCACTTAATGAAATTCTTGAGGTGGGTTTTGATGCACTACATAATCAGTTTTTCCCCTTTCTTTTGAAGGTCCCATGGCATGAAAAGTTCACTTTATGAGGTTTTTTAACATTAATATGAGTTCCCCCAGCCTTTCTTCTGATCCCCCAGTGGATAGAAATGGCGACAGGTGTAAACCGAGCCCTGGGTATCCTGCTCTGCCTTTGAGAAAATGAAAGCTTGGACGGGCCGATCTGGAATCTCCTTATGAGGTCATAAGGAGCAAGTTTACCTCCCTTTTCTCTGCTTTGCTCGCCCAGAGAATTTGGCCCACCCATGAGTGAGAGAAATCATGGCTTTCAAACAAGCAAAGTGGCAGTTGGTCAAGGCCACACCCCCAGCCTCCACCTTGCAAACACAAGCATACAAACTCAAAATCTGTTAAACTTGTAAAGTAAGAAAGACCTCTGACTTTACAAGTTGTATCACCTTACACCATTACTTAACCCAATCATTCTGCCTTAACCCCTGTCTCCCTCTGTCTGCTGAACCCCCACAGCTGCTCATGAACAAGGTCCTGAAGACACCACACGACCCCTACGTGACGATAGACAACACATTCTGGCCACCGTACGTAGAGATGCTGCTTCGCTATGGCATTGCAGTGAGGCACCATGAGAATAACTTCAAGATCCGCCTGGAAACCTTTTTTTAAGGCAGTGGTGCATTAGGCACCTCAAGCACCACTTATCTACAAGTCTTTCTAATTTGAGTCTGTTTGTATAGTGCTATCATTATGTATATTTATGTAAGCTGATTATAAAATTAGGTGTTGGTCCAGTTAGGCTTCACACAAGTATTTTTTTAAAGCTATCTTGTATGTAGAGAGTAACCATGGGTCCTTTATAAAATGTCTGAGAACACCTACATTTATGTTTTGAAAGTATTTAAATGTATTAGAAATACATTTTGACCATTTTCTAACAAAGCACTGTCAATTCCATGTAATCTTTTAATACTCAATAGGATTGAAAGTCTTAATTACATATTTCCTTTCATCCTAGTTTTTATAGGTCTTTGAATTCAGTTTCATGTGAAGTTCAAATTGCTTAAATTGACTTTCTGAGCCTTCAAATACCCCAGTGGTGTATGCAAATTGTGTGAATGTGTGTCTCTGTATATATTTTTCCTTTGTTAATAAATTTGCAAACTACAGATGTGGTGTTAAAATCTTTTCTTTTCTTTTTTTACATATAATCAACGTTCATTGATTATCTTCTCATTGTTGACGTGACAACCAGTAGGCATCTTTACAGTCAAAAATAGTAATGGTGGCTGGTAACATTTAGTAGAGATAACGGTAGTTTTTTAAATAGAAATGTGAAACTTAAACATTCTTCATAATTTTTTGTGCGTCAAATGACGTCAGAACGGTCGTCCAATCCGGTGCAACCGTCGCGTCAGCTTTAGAATTCCTGTGGGCGGAGAGGGGATTCCGGTTCCGGGTGTTTTCATATCTCACTCGGAGGTTTATAGCTCTCTGATTATGGTCTTTTACCAGAAACTTATTTTGATTCACGACTGATTTAAAGTAGATTTTTTTTTCCTTAAGGAAATCCGACTAAAGCCGTGAGTATGGCAACCCGCTCGGAGAGAGAGAGGGCTCAAAAACTCAATGAGCAGCACCAGGCCATCCTGTCCAAAATGCTGCGAGAGGAAGACAACAAGTACTGCGCCGACTGCGAGGCGAAAGGTGCGACATTTACACTATCGAGGAATTTAATTAGCATTTTTACTCAGAATTCGCTGCTAAAACTAATTAATTATGTAGCATATGCTTTGTTTAGCTTAGCTAAGCTAACTCGCCAGTGTGTAGCTCTCTCAGGCTAGTCAGCTGACATATCTTAAGCTAAACTAAGTGGCTAACTAGCAAGCTACAGCTCCCATAGTGCATCTCCCCTAACGCCGCCTTCAGCCCGACTGTGAGGTTTCGCAAGCGTTTAACTTCAACGCTTCAAACGGAACTTTACTCTTGTGTTCATGTTATGTCAGTGGTAAAGAATGCAGGGCTTGCTTTTGGCACTTAAAGTACTACAAGATCGTGCGTGTTCATATTAAAATCCCCACCTTGTTGTTTTGTTTTGCTGTGCTTTGTCAGGTCCAAGATGGGCATCCTGGAATCTGGGAGTATTTATCTGCATCCGGTGTGCTGGCATCCACAGGAATCTTGGAGTTCACATATCCAGGGTCAAATCAGTCAACCTGGACCAATGGACCTCAGAACAAATCCAGGTAAAGTTTTGTTCTTTGTGTTCTTTGGTTCAGATACAGAAGATGATGGCTTTTATCACCTGGACACAATTTCACTATGTTGGTGAGACACTATTGCAAATAATACATTTGTTTTATGGGACATGAGGTGATTGATTTCAGCATCCATTTACCTGGGCATATATGTGCTCTATTGTAAGCCAGCCTTTCCGTTTTAATGCCTCAGATTTGTGAACATTATTGCATTTTTATTCATTATAAAAGGGTGCACTCAATAACTAAGCAGTACACTTCAATAAACGTGGCTGGCTTGCGAGACATGGATAGAAAATTGATCTGAACCAATACTAGTCTTGATACCTGAAATTTGGTTCCTGGTACCCAACAATATTTTTTCTGTATTTTCACTCTAATTACATCTCAAAAATGATTTGAGTTGTAAAAATAACTCCAAACCTATTTACTTAGAACATTATGCTATTTATTTAGAATATTTTATCCTGACAGAAATTAAACAAAAATAAAAAATAAAACCCCTCCATTTCTCCTCTCAAACCCATCCCTACTACCTATTAAATTAAATTAAATTAAATTAAATTAAATAATTATAAATTTCTTACTTACTGTATTTATTCTTGTATTTGTATATTATTGTATTTTAGCCTGTTTTATTTTCATCATGATCGTTTTTAATTGCATTTTAATGTTTCATATAAAGTCCTTTGAGTTGCCTTGTTGTTGAAATGTGCTATAGTTATAAAGTTGCCTTGCCTTACAACCTGATCCTGTCAGTCAGTCCCCGGGGCATCAAACCACCGTCGTGCCTGCCAGTCTCAGAGGAAGTATAATGTCAATAGCAACGTCGACTAATATCACAGTGATTGGTGTCGGCTTGAATTTTTGAATTACCAATTTTCAACTTGCAATTATACATCCATGTCATAATTACAACTGGGAAACGCTTGTTGGAAATCTCCAACATATGTGACTTAGCTCTTTTTTAATACAAAAGTTCCTCTTGGCTTTCTATTAAAGATTTTAACCCTCTCTAAACCCAAGCCAAGATAACCCTGAAGTCATCACCAGGGTTATCTTCTCATACATGATAGAAGAAGACATTATACCACTGTTTTCACAGGCTAAGTGCATGATGAGCAGACTAATTGTCACATGTAAAATTCAATCGAGTGCCCCTTGAAATATTTCAGCATGCATATATAAACAGCTTCTGTTTTCTATTTACCTCTCTGTTCTTTTTTTCCAGAGTATACAGGATATGGGTAACACCAACGCCAGGCGGCTTTATGAGGCCAACCTTCCAGAAGGTTTTAGAAGACCTCAAACAGACCAGTATCCTTCACTATCAGTAGACACCTAAAAGAACTTAAACGTGTATATATATATATATATATATATATATATATATATATATATATATATACTGAAGCTATTCATTTATGCTGCCTGTTTTTTGGCTGGACCAGCCCTAGGACCTAGAAGCTCTGTCACTGAGTGATGACATTCTGCTATTGGCTGGAGTGAGTGTGATGAAGTCACTGTTTGTGTTTCCCCATTGACCATGGGCCCTTTAAAAAATGTATTAGCGTGACACTGGCCTTTACCTCCGCTATTGCTTATCAATTAACTTAGCAGCTAGGGAAAAGGTGCGTGTGTGTGTGCGTGTGAACAGCAGGTAAAGGGGCAGGGAAACAAAACACTTTATCATAATCTGATCATTTATTTTATATAATTTATAATGTTTTCTATATTGTGTATATTAGAGTACCAGAGGGGTTTTAACCAAATTGGCTTGTGACCCGCATAGCGAATTTGCAGCGTGTGCTGCATGAACAGCACAATCGCTTTAAATGGCCATCGAAAGAAAGCGGGTGGCATTTCACTTTGAGTTTCCGGCGGAGATATTAACATCACTGCAACAAAGAGAGCAGACATGGTTGTAAATGGACAGTAAAGGTTTCAGTTTGGCCATGAATAAATGCTGCAGCTCCTCAAGACCAACATTTCAGGCTGTGGTTCATACTGTATTTGTCATAGGGTGAAACACAGGTCTGGTCTGTTTAAACAAAGTAAAATTGATTACACAATAACACTTTAGATTAGTGAGCCAGAACAATAAGTTGTTGAATAGAGCATGATTACATTGAAAAGCAGTCATCAATTATTTGTCTCAAACTTGTCCATGTGATGTGATATACTACTGTACACAACAAACACATATTACTGGGACCTCTATAGATGAACATTTAATATCTAAATTCACATTACAGACACCACCACTGACTATCCCGTTAACTATTTGGCCAGAATTGAGCAGATTGACCATACAAAGTTCAGCCATATACTGGGTTTTGACCTCTTTGTTTTCTTAACTCTGACCAAAGAGCTGTGGAATTCTTCATCAGGGATAAATATGAGAAGAAGAAATACTACAGCAAGAATGTGACCAATGGGAGCAGTGTACGTATCAGTTTTCTTATAATGTAAAGCTACATACTTTTAAAAGTAGTATGCACACTTTTAAAGACAAGTGGTTTAAACTGGCAACAGGTTTTCTGTTGTTCAACACTTACTTTCTTCTTTTTTTTCAGCCAAAAGATGGTAAGAAAGAGAGGGAGCCAGACAGAGGGAGCAAGGTGTCATCCTACACCAAGGTAAGTATCTCACACACATTCCTTTGAGAGTAGAGCTGTTTCAACATGCCTGTCAGCATTGCGTTTGCCCTACTTACTTTATGTATTTTAACTACTTCATTTTTATTTATTTTTTTAAATAAAGAGTGAAGAGTCCAGGCCAGTTCCCAAAATCAGCCCCGCTAAGACTTCAGAACCCTCTGTGAACCTACTAGGCCTCGGTGAGTCTCTCTGCTCTTCTTGTGTTACTGGAAAATAAATTAAAAAAACAACTTCTGAAATGTGCCATATGTTTGTGCTGGCTAAGATATTTCTAGAAGCCGGCTAAATATGGTTTCAGCTTGTAATTGTTTCTCTATTATTGCCAGTTCTATAGATCTAATAAATGATTGGGTGACTATAAACTCATTTGTGAGTTTGGAGTTTTGTGGGGTTTACAGTGCTGTGTGATTTTAGGTTTCTGATATTTAGTATGTATTTAAGTTTACTGCATATGATGAGTTGCATATAACTCTTGCTTGGTGTAGCATGCTGATGATGCAGCATGCCATGGCTGTGATTGTATACTTTACGTCCCAACAACCAGGGTTAACTGCCCTGAACCAAGACATTGTGGTCGTTCAAGGCGCAGGGCCAAACATCACTATCTCAGATTTGTGTCGTCGCTGTAAACTTGTAGGCTCGATGTGTGATAAGGAAACAGTGGGCAGCAGACAGACCAATCTCTGATCTGCTATGCACTCTTTGTCAGAACTGTGATGGAAAGTTTGTTGTTCTCTTAAAGTTGCTGTTAATGCAAACTAACAATCTTCTGCTGCTCTACATTAAAGACTTAAACAGGAAACCGCTGCAAGGCTTTTTGTGAGTCAGTCAGAGGAAGAACTAAAGCTGCTGACTCAGTCACAGAGGTCTGCGACTGTCTATTAACTTCCTGTTTTTTACATCTAGATTGTGGTAAACAGTAGAACAATATTCAATGAATTGGTTCGATAGGACAGGCCAGTTTGACACATGAAAGGAGACGAAACCTGATCAGTTGCTCACAACACAAGTATGCCAAACATATGGAACAGGTTTCCTCATGGGTCCAGTGCTGGATCAATGGCAGCAGGTCTTACAAGGGGCAGTTATGTGGATATTTCTGTCTTGATTTACAGGCAGTTGTGCTTTAATCTAAAATGGGTTGTTTCTCATGGTCAAATGTTGGACTAGAACTACAGGTGATTAATTATCTATTAATTTGTATACTTGTTCATCTGTCTTGTCAATTAGATCGCTCTGACATTAGTGACTGAATGTGGATTGATACCTAGGAATAATTTGTTATCACTTCATTAGAGCAATTTCATTTACAGTTTGAAGTAACATGACATGTTTATGCTACGGATTGACTTGGAGGGCTGTTGCATTATTTGGATGGCATGTTTACTGTTATTTTAGTTTTGTGGCCAGTGAGCTAATGAGGGTAAGCTAATTCATTTTTAATTGTACTAACCGTTATGCTCACTGTGCGGGCAGTTACGCAGCTGTGGGAGGGCATCGCAGTTAAATAAATACTAAGACAAAACATATTCTCACATTAGCAAACATTAGCTCTGTTTGTTTCACACCACTTTTCTCATATTGTATTTGGGTGTTATTTATGATCTTTTATAAGTTGTTAGTGAATTCAAGCAGAGTCTCATTGGTAAGCCATCAGTGAGTTGGGTTAAGTGAGGTTTTGGGTTAAAATAGTCTCACAGTGTTGTTCTGTAAAAACATTTTTTACCTTGCTGTCACAGACGTACCGGCAGCTGCATCAACTAATAATGGTAGCACGAGCACAAGCCAGAACAACAATGACCTGGATATATTCGGCCCTATGGTATCCAACCCTCTCCCCGCGTCATCCGCAGCTCAGTTTTCTCAGGTAAAGTCCAGCAACAATTCCCCAGTCTAGATTTAATGCTACTTTCTGAATATTGCTCAGGGGAACTTAACAGTACTAGTTGTCTAGGTGCAAAACTGAAATAATGTGTGCAGTAGAAAATTAAAAAAGTCAAATGATAACTACCAGCATTAATATCCCACAAGACAGCAACACCAATACTTAGAGACCGTAAAAGAGGGCCAGACAGAAATTGAATGCAGCTAAAGAGGAAATCATTTGGCTAAACATTTAAATAGTGCTGCTACCAATGAAAAAAAAATACATATATAAGTGGTTCATTCATTAGATGTTATTTTTGTTTAATCATTCAATAAAAAGGGTGATAAATGGCCATCATCAAGGTTAAAAATCCCATGGTGATGTTTTCTGGGAGTTTGGTTTGTCTTACCAATATAAGCCCAGATGGAATCCATTACGCAAAATGTGTGTTATTCAGAGTATATTCTCGTGATATCACTTTGTTCTTGCTGTGTCACAGCACAGGTAGTAATGGTACAATGACTTGTTCGGTCTAGGCAGTTTAATTAATACCAATCCCAATGGCTGTACTAGCAGCCTGAAAACAGGCCACAACTGAAATATGAGCCATTGTTATGCAGGACAGGCAATTATCACTCAATGGATAAAAATCGGAAACCATCCTGTCAAATTTGGCAAACAACAGCTGATGGCTGTCTGCCAGTATGACAACCAGGTCATAAACTTTAATTAAATGGGATTTAACTCAACTATGGAGCCTTTGTTGGTGATAATATGTTGAATCATTTGAAACCTGTTGTATTAGGACAGCACCCAGGGATTGAACCAGGAATCAGCAGGTGTACAATGACTATACAAGGACTAAAAACGTTTCCTCCCGTCAGGTGAGCTCCAGTAACGCAGCCAGCACTCCGACACAAGCTCCAGTAGTAGGAACCCCAGTGGGAGGAGCCAGCTCGGGGTCAGGGCAGGGAGACCTGGACTTGTTCAGCGACAGCAGTAGCAGCACTAAAACTGAAGACATTGCCAAGAAGCCCCTGTCCAAGGACTCGATCCTCTCCCTGTATGGAACCAACAGCATGTCCCAACAGGCCCCTGCTGGTAATAATGGGAAATACCACTTAAGGCATTTTTTTCCATTGTAATGTCTTTTTTATGAGATATAATACATTTATTATTTTTAAAGTTATTTATATCACTTGTTTCAATAACATGGGACATTTTAATGTTTTGTACTGTCCCTTTTATTTAACAAAAGAAGTCAAAGTTCTCAAATCTTAAATATTATCTAAACCAGCCAAACAACAACTTTGCCTAAAATTAGCTGCAATTAAACAATTGATTTATTAGCCTGCCTAAAAATCATAGAAAAATAGATGCTACTACAGAACTTGCCTAAAACAATTCAAATGTTAAAGCTTTCTTCAGTATCAAAGTAATCCGGTGATAGCTGTTTGTACAGACATGGGTACACTGCATACAAGAATTGCTTAGAACTAATACGGCACACTTTTAATAGTGCTAGTTTGCCAAAATGTCAACAGATATCAGCAACAGAAAAACGGGGCTCAACTTGTACCCCACAACTAGAGGCTCAACTAACATTTTCCTATTCAAGGTGATTCTAGGTTCTGTGGATGTGGTGAACTGAATCCATAATGTGCAAGTGGATACTTGCTTGTTCGTCCCAACACAGCCTCCCAGAGTGTTTGTAACTTCAAATCCTGATTAACAGGCTCCTTAAACAAACACATAAGCAAATATTTAACATTTAACATGAATGTGGTAAATATAGATTAACCACAGGATCCCAGTTAAGGCCAAAGTGGGAGATAATGCTACATATTGAAGTTTAGTTCTCGTCTCAGTATAAAATAAAAGATATATTTGTTTGCATAACATTCTTCCCTCTGTTTTGCATGTCTTCTTCCCCCTCAGCTGGCATGTTCATGGGCCCCTCCCAGATGCCGTTTCCTGTACAGGCCACTGGTGGCTATCAGGCCTTCCCTGGCATGGGCGCGGCCATGCCGCCTACAACCGTCATGGGCGCCATGATGGCTCAGAGTGGGGCAGCCATGATGGGGCCCAGTCAGGGCATGATGGTTGGCATGACAATGCCCAATGGCTTCATGGGAAATGCGCCAGCCACTGGTGTGATGGGCATGGCACCAAGGATGATGGGACCACAGGGTGGTGCATTGCCTGCGGGCATGGTGCCTGCTCAGGGCATGTACGCCATCCAGCCTGGGCAACAGGCTCAGTGGAACATGGGTCAGGTATGGAGAGTCATCAAGCTACTGTATGTTAACTATTGCAGCAATGGATAGGTTATTTAGAAAAAAACAATTCCATGCTAAATCTTGTTTTGTTTGGTATGTGTTCATTTGTGTCTGTCAGGTGTGATTAGTTTTACATGTGACCAAACCCAGCTATGATGATGATGATGATGCAATGAACAACAGTGCATTGTGAAGTGTGTTACAATACAGGGTGTATTGCAGCAGTCACCAAATGGCAACAGGTGGTGTTTCAGGAGTTTTTTTTAAATATTCAGGGATGTAGCATTTTGGATAACTGCAAGGAGGGTGTTCCAGAGGGATAGGGGCTGCAACACTAGAGGCTCTGTCTCCAAAGGTACAAAGATTTGTGTGGGGAATTAGTATTTATGTATTTGATTACAACAATGCACATTATTTAACATTTCTGTAAATGCGCCAGTGTTAGCCAGTCGGCAAATTTTCAACTGTAGTCCTAGTTACCTAGCATGCATGTCTTTATGGTGGGGAAAAAAATGGAGAATCCATAGGAAACCCACGGGGAAAACATGCAAACTCTACACAGAAAGCCCCGGAACGAACTGGATTTGAATCCAGAAACCTTCTTGCTGCGAGGCGGAAATGCTAACCACGAGCCAATGTTCTGCCTTGGAGAGCAGGCCAGCATCTGAGGACCACAGGTTTCAGGGTGGGGTGTATGGATGGAGGAGGTCGGAGGTACTGTGGGGCCAGGTCATGGAGGGATTTGTAGGTGAGAAAGAGGATTTCATATGTGATGCGGGACTTAATTGGGAGCCAGTGAAGGTGGATGAGGGTTGGGATGATGTGCTGCCAGGTCTTGGTGTGGGTGAGGACCCTGATGGCAGAGTTTTGGACATACTGGAGCCTGTCTAGGGTTTTGATGGGTACCCCGGACAGGTCTCCATTGCAGTCGTCCAAATGGGAGGTTATGAAAGCATGAAATGAGGGTTTCTGTGTATAAATTAGGAGTAGTGTGGATTGAGTGCGGTAGGATTTTTGGTTTAACCTCACCTTTGACTGCAATTTTTTTAGAGGCATAGTTTTATCCATGTCTTGAACATACATAAGTTAAATTTTACAAGTTTCAAACCCTGAAGTTTTAATACAGATCTCTCTTACATCCTCAGGTGAATCAGCAGATGTCAGGGTTGGCTCTTAACGGTGCAGGTGGCCAGATGGCCTTCGGTCAGCCTCCAGCTGTGGGTGGATGGGCCGCCACTGGATCTGGCCAGACTCTGAGCACACAGCTATGGAAGTGAGCCTTTGAGATGGTCGGGCAGAGTAAGAGTCGAGGTTGCAAGAAAGTGCAAAATATATCTTGTGCTTCTCTGCATTTCACTATGAACTGATGCCCAATTCCGTCGCGGACCAGCCTTCAGAACATGAAATTGTATATCCATTTTTTTTTCTCCCTTTCTCTGTCTCTCTTTCTCTCTATTGTGTGAGTGAATTGGGAGTCATACAGGATTACAGCCTGGCAGTTTCTGCCTGTCGTATGGTTTTTGATCATTACTTTTATTTTCCTTTTTTGGAAAAATTACAAGGAAATAACAGTCCCAACAAAAATGATATCGACATATCAGAAAAGCTGCAGGACCAGTTACACAAGCTTTTTATTGTTTCACTGTATCATTATAATAATATAGAACATTTAAATGAATAGTATTTAACGGGAGAAGACAGGACTTTCCAGTCTGTCAGTACTGCTCCCAAATGTACAGCGCTGTATAACCTTCTTTTAAAGTACTTGTGGTTCCCCTATAAAATAAAGTGATAATAAATGACTTGCTTTGATGCGTCTTCTGTGATTCATGTGTTACAGTTTTAAAGGCTTGAAATTGGGCAAATTCTAGGTTTGGCGTTAGATTAATTAAAGGTCATTGGAGGGTGTTAACCTATATCTTAAACAGGCTAGCAATTTTACGTTTATTATTTGCATGTTTTGGTCAATCACAACATACTAAATACAGGAGTTGAATAGCACGTTTATTTGAACCCGCCTATTGTCTTTGGGTCAAATTTTACCCCTTTGAAAAATGTCTATATCTCACAGATGGGTTTCTTTTAACCAAATTACCCCAAAAAATGGATTGGATTCCATTCAATACTCTTTGCAAATACAATTGATCACTTTCATTCCTGACTAAACTCATCTGTTCGTTCCT
>NC_045734.1:22888930-22889052 GCF_008692095.1 Etheostoma spectabile | reverse complement strand
TTTACTATTAGTCAAAATAATTCATAATTTCTGCTTTTTTAACTCTAATATTAAGTATAATTCTCTATAAATGAGTTATTGACCATGGATTCCATAAAGTAGTGTAAAACTAGTGGTAGTAA
>NC_045734.1:22884454-22888920 GCF_008692095.1 Etheostoma spectabile | reverse complement strand
GTGAAAACTAAAAAAAAGTCTGAAAAAAAAAAAAGATGTCAGTTTTTGACCAGGGAGGACAACACAAGAGTTAATGTAAATATCAATGTAATGTACAATGCTTAACTTTGGCTGTAATTTAGACAAAGTGTTTCCTGTCCAGTCAGTGTTTTTGGTGGAGAAGGTAGTTAAAACCATTGAGGGCTTCATTTGGTGTGAATCCTGGGATGGAAGAAAATATACCTGCAAGGACACAATCACATGTATGTCCTATGCTCACTTAAAATCGAATCTAGGTTTCAACTGAGGCACTGAAACTAACTAAAAGTGATGTACACTGTTTTTTGTTTATTGGAAATCTAAATAACAGATCCACAGGAACAATGGGTAGGTGTTTCCTCTTCTTCAGATCAAAACATCCGCTTTTGGAAAGTGGTAGGAAAACTGCTTACTCTAAATATCTTTTAAACTTGCAGAAGTTACAAGGTCTATAGATGACAACATATAATTGTGAGAACAAATGTACAAAGAATTGAAAACAACATGAAAGGAACTCTCTTAATTTGACATTGGGCCATTGAGAGCCTCATTCAAACCTCACACCTATTCAAACATACTTCGGTTTTAATGTTTTGAATATTGTGATGGAAATACTTGTTGAATGTGCAGCTAACGAAGGTTTATTTGTTGACTCACTGTTTATGTAGTTTTTATGCCAAGGATAGTCCATTAGTTCTCCTTCCCTCTAGATGGTGGTATTGTTGCATGGAAGTGCTTCACGGTATGAACGTGTTCACACAGAAGTGTTATGCAGAACTTGCTCTTTAAAAGGTTTAGAGCGCCCAAACTACAACTCAACGCCACAAACCATCAAAGATGTTTTTCTGCTGTGTCACTCTTGTCTGCCTTTGGAGAAAAGAGGGAAAGAAACTAACTTTTAGGGTCAATTGATGTCAGAGTTGCTTGTTTTTTGTGGCCCTTGCTAGCAATACCAAAACAATTAGCCTGTCAAACAAGTTTGATGTTTTTGCAAGGCAAAGCAATAGATCACCATGTATAAACATCCACATCATGCAAAACATATGGAAACAAGACCTCACAATTCAGTATGTGTGCTAGCGCAATAGTCAGCTTTTGTGCTAAAAACTAAAGATTATCAACTACAAATAACATTTTTTTTTTTTAAATGTAGCGGCCCTCAACTGTCTACACAAATCTTTGCTGGATGTTTCCATCAAACTGACACATTAAAACAGTAAGAAGTATTGCCAAAATATTGAGAAAGTGAGTCTGCTCATTTATGAAGTGATGAATGGCTGTGTGGTTTTTGGCTATAACAAGGTGCAGCAATTGTCTTTTTCTATTGGTTTGCAAATGTCTATCTATCTATCTATCTATCTATCTACTGTGTATATCTACTCTATCTATCCATCTAGTTATTAAAAGGAGTATCTCTGTTAAAACGCTCATTCTTTAATGTACAGGAAGCCAGCACATGGTGGCAGTAGTGCATTACCTTTCACAAGAAAAGGGAGTTTCCCAGTTCAGTCTGTGGCCAAAACAGGGTTTATCTGTGTTTTGAGCCCCCAACGTCTTACTAGGATTAGGCCGTGGTTATGGTTAGGGTTAGGATTAGGTGCCTTGAAGTCAACGGTCGCAGCGCTGCCTGGAAAGAGAAGTTGTGGGCTTAAAACACCATCAAGCCAAAATTACCTACATTTAAATAGGCTGTCTGCTTATTTGGTGCCAATACGCACATACTATATTTTTTATTTCTGTCTTATTTATTTGTATGTAATTTGTAGTTGCCTTGTTGATATTTATTCACTTATAGGCTACATTTAACTTATTGCTGAACTTTACCACATTACAATCTGGAAATCTGGTTATAAAGTTCTACATGCAAAGCATCAGGTTTATTATAACTACTGCCTTTTTTTATGGCTGGTGCGATGAATGCACGTTTGTTGAAGTTTATTATAAGCCTTCAAGGCACACTCACACAAACTTACAGAATTTGGAAAATCAGAGTCATACACTACAGTAGGTGTTTACAGTCAGTAGCAGGTTTGTAGGGAAAATGTGCCTCACTCTGCCTTTGAGCGGTTTTGATCAGTAGTTCTTTCACTGGGTATTTACTCTATGAGTTTTGTATATCCTAATAGAGATTTCAACAGAATGGTATCTTAAACACATACTATATGTAGGTTTGGGTTTCTCCACTCAGTGCATGCTGGCATATGCTCCAGTGCATACACACGCACCCAGCCCATGGGGAACAGTAAATGTGGTCACTTTTACAGTCATTACAGAAAAATGCCAGAGGTTCAAACTTATTTTTTGTATAAACTCACTATTTCATCATAGCATGCATTGTCTATTGAATGCTACTAAAGCTGCTGTTGGTACTGTATGCCCTGCCCAAGTAGTTCCGTCCTGGTATTCAGGATCTTGCAATTGTGAGCTGGGTGTGGTTCCTCAAACTAGCCCTACCTGTTAGACTTTCAGCCATTCTGTACTTTTGAATCAAAACTACTGTTAAGGCTTTTTTAAATTAAAAATAGAGGAAGATATTCAAAGTCAGTATCTGTGTTTTAATGATAGGAATGGACTGACAGGAGGACCAAACTCACAGCCATGCAAATGGACGAAAAATCACATCTACAGTATCTCATGCTTGGCAGAGCCTGAAAGCCCTTGAAGTGTATTTGGTCTTGTTCCACTCTCTCTCTCAACTGTTCCTACGCCTCGCCGCAGCACAGTTTCAAACTTTCACAGTAAGGTCTGATGCCATACAGAATGTTAGACCCTTAGCAAAGAGGTTCGGCATTCCTCTCAGCTTGTGTGTCAAACCTAACACTGCTCCAGAATAGAGTCCGCCAGGGGAGTGAAGAATGTTTCTTCTCTCCGCAGCCCCTTAATGGGCTTTTTGACCCTGAGACATCAACATTCCTGCTGATACGGACGTCAGTCCCCAGTTTAACCGTTGCAGACATGACTAATACTTAACTAAACACTGCACTGATATGAAAAACCAGGGCTAATGAGATTTGGTAAAATTTCACATTGAAATACTGCAGACCCACATTCAAGTAATTTTTCTGATCAGACTTTTGACATCAATACTTTAAAACTGTAAAGAAATAGACACATTTTTTGAAATTTGATTCAATTTGATGAGAAGATCAACACCACTCTTAGACATGAAAGTGGTACCAATCTTCTCAAGAAAGCAAAACAGAGTACTTCCCAAAATGTCAAACTATTATTTAATTCAATCTGTTCAAACACTGTACTAAATAAATTGTTTAAAATCATACTGTGTGACTTACGGCTTGCAGACTAGGGGTTTAATTGCAGGACAGGGACAAGTTACACGCATTGTGCCAAAGCCCCTTGTTGCTTCAACAGTTTCAATAGAAAGCAGATAACTGAAAGAATCCAAATTGTTTTGAACTTGTCATCAATTAAATTCAATTGAACTCTCTAAATGTCAAGTATTTCATGACATCAAGGGTTGATGTCATGAAATACTTTTTGCATTTTTTTCCCTCTCTGATCTTACTCTCTGCCAGCCTCAGGCTAGCCTTGGATGGCAGACAACTTTGAAAATACAGAAATTACTGTTGGCAACTTGGTGCCGCTTTACTTGTCCTTTGTGCAGCCACGTGCAGACAGTCTGCCCATTCATGTTCTAAATAATAACCTAACCACTACATAGTGTCGGCATCTTGTTCTCTTGTCTGTCTTATCCTGATCTCTTTATCAATTGAATCCATCATTAACCCAAATTTCCTTACAGTTTATTTCTTTATGACAGCTCACGCCCAGAGGCTCCACAACACATTAAAGCAAATCCTTCAAGTGCTCCGACTTCCAGTTTTGTGGGCGAGGTGGTGGTTTAGCAATCATTCATGAAACTGACGTCAAAACAGATAATATCCATTAACGGATAGTGGTGACCATTCAGTATTGGTGCTTGTAAAATTCACCAGGTTCTTAAAGCACACATGTCATGCTCATTTTCAGGTTCATAATTGTATTTTGAGGTTTTACTGCACATTGCTGCAGATCCTGTTTCCACTTTGCGTTTTTAGGTCTCTGTTTTAGCTACCGAGTGAGTCATCTCACTCTTTACTATCGTTGTTGGGAGTCGCACATGCGCAGCAGCTAGGTAATGATCTAATCAGCAAGCTACTGTTTCTCCATCTTTGGCCAGTACAAGGCAAGAAAACCGACAAGCCTCCTACTCACCAACACCAGATTGATCACACACAAAATTGATGGGCTAAAATACACACAGAACTGCTGTATGTTGATTATCACAGAAGCCTGGCTGAACATCACGGACGGCAGCTAACAGCTAACAGCTAGCAGCTTACAGGGCGAGCTAGTTGACAGCAGGATAGAGACGCGGTAGTTGAATTCAAACGATGTCTGAGTTGAAAATGCATATTGTTGTCACGTAAGGGCCCTGTTCATGTTGC
>NC_045734.1:22884017-22884444 GCF_008692095.1 Etheostoma spectabile | reverse complement strand
TAATTGCATTTTGTGTCTGTTAAGAGGCACAAAGGCAATCTAAAACGTGCCCCAACAACCACCGTTTTAGCTCGGCGGGAGCTCTTACCGTCATGTTTTTGTCCTTGTGACAAGTTTCTTTTTTTTTGTTGGTTTCATGTTTTCTGTTTGTTAGTGAACTTCCTGTTTTATTTTTATTAAATCCACTGTTTGGTCACATCCTTGGTCACTTGTCTTCCTGTCTTTATTTGTTAGCCTGGTTTTCTGTTATGTCTTGTGATTGTGTTATTTTTGGTCTGGTATTGTATGTGTTCGGTTTCCTGTTTTATTGTGGTAGTCTTGTTTTCTGTGCTGTCTTGTTTAGTTTTACGTCCTCCCTTAGTTTTCCCGCCCTTGTGATTGTCTGATGTTTTTCACCTGTTTCCCAGCCCTTGTGTCACCTGCCTCT
>NC_045734.1:22880217-22884007 GCF_008692095.1 Etheostoma spectabile | reverse complement strand
TTACCCTCTGTATTTAGTCTTTGTGTTCCCCTTGTACTTGTCACATCATTGTTCTTGTTGTTGGGTTTTTTCCAATCAAAAGACACACGCGTATTTGTATTGATCAAGATTAACGCAAAAATTGGCCTCTAAAATGTAACTCTCTGCAATAAGCGTATATTTTCCAAAATATTTAACCACCACGCAGTTAATAATTGAATTATCTAAATCGTCCTTCGTAAATTTTTAAACTGTTCTTTTAACCTGTTCATTATGATAAGCAACATTAGATGCTCTGGTCTATATCTTCTGATGCATGTAATATCAATATCCCAATACTGGTCAAAACTTTCTAAGGATTTGTTATTTATAATGAACACTGATATGCATATTAGGAGAACTTTAGTAGTTGTACTGTATCTCCAACAGAGAACTGAATCAAAAACCATCATGGCACATTTTAAACACAGGAAGACAAAAAAAATCTAAACCCATGGAAAATTTCATTAAGAGACACCATCAAAGGAGTCATGAGGTTTATTGCTTGGCAATGGCTCTTGACAAGCCCACTACATTAAACACTGATCTGGGGAAAAGTTCTTTTTTATGACCTTTGCTTTTGGATTTTCATTTGCATTTACAAGGACAACTAGCAGGGCTTTGTTATCAACAATCAAAACAGTGTGGAGAAGACACTGGTGTGCAACAAAATGGGTCCAAATAAGGGCGAATGAAGCTCCTCAGAAGAGGTTGGATTTTGCAATTTGATCCTCTCCATAATCTCTCTCTTCTCCAAAACCAACATTACACCATCATTTGAGAATGTTGACCTTTTCACAAGATCACTGTAATTCTAGAGGCTGTAACTGCTGACCTGTACAGATTGCAAAGGCTCAAACGCTACTTTCACCCCTTCTCTGCTTCTCTCTTCCACACACATTTACACACCACACCAACATAACAATTTCCTGCCTCTCTTTCACACCTAACATACAATAAATCAGCACCATCCCTGCCACACCCTTCGCAATACTTTCTCGTAACAGCTCTTTGTTCATTTGTAATCATTTATCATCATTCATAAGAGAGGCCAAAGTGCAGCACTGATAACGCTTGTTTCCACAATGAGTCTCTTTGTTCTATTAGTCAGTGTTTGCATTCCCACTCAACATTTTTGTCCTGAGCCATTTGTTTTCTTGTTACTAGGTGACAGGAGTCAGACAGACTTCATGTTACACTGTGTTGAAAGCCTCCAGGGCAAAGATTAGTCAACCTCTTGAGTGTGTCTTGTTGGGCAAGGCCCAGGGTCGTTCACTTTATTTGGTCATATAACTTGCACATTTCTTCCATTTTTATTGCTTTGTTTGAGTTCCGAGAGCACCAAGTTCAACATGGCTCTTTCTGAGCAGTCTTTTCTCTAAATCCTAATGCTTTCCACATTGGGGCTGTTAACCATTGTTCACCGTTTGGACAACATCCCTGTTACATAACACAGATTTCCGTAACTCCATATCCCTCACATCCACATCACCTCCCAGAAGGTAACGCAGTTGCCATGGCGACTGCATAAACAGAGCAGTGTTATTAGAGGACCTGTAGATTGTCTGTTATTCTGAAAGACCAGTAAAGTCACAAAACAACATGAGTTGTATTTACCAGCAGATTTATTTTTCAAACAGATCACACACAAACACACACACATAATGATTTCTTGTAAAGTAAATGAAATTAAAATGTTGTAAACGTTAACACATGCTTCACTTTAATCCAAGTTTTCTCCAGTACAGTTTGTGTGTGTGTATGTGTGTGCGTGGAACAGCTTGTCCTGCCAGTTGCACCTCCTAGCTGGAACTGCGCACAGTGGTGGTTGTGACTGTGGTCTTTGAGCCCCCTGTAAAAAAGAAGGGAAAAACTCATGATGGCAGTGCTTCAAGCTTGTATAACACTGACTGTACTGTTGTTGTGTAATTAGTTGTTAAAAGAGACTTTGCTTACCTGTAGCAATAGGTCTAGAATGAGAGAGAGAGAGAGAGAGAGAGAGAGAGAGAGAGAGAGAGAAGAGTAGAGTCAAACAGTGAGTGAAGTGGGTATGTGCATTCTTTTTTTTACATAAATTGGTGCATTTCTGGACTAAATGGTTTCATAAGTCCATGCTCCAGTATCATTGCATCTACCTGGACTCCTCTGTTTCCAGTAGGCTCCTGTAGGTTGCGATCTCCTGCTCCAGCCTGGTCTTAATGTCCAGCAGCATCTTGTAGTCCTGGCCCTGCTGTTCGATGCTCGAGCGCACGTTGCCTAGTTCACTTTCAAGCATGTTGATTGTGTTTTGGAAGGCGCCGAGCATGGCGCTGTAACGACCTTCTGTCTCTGCCAGTGTATTCTCCAGAGCCCCTTTCTGTTAAAGAGGGGGGGAAAAAAGGGGAGCGTCACGCAAACAAATTGGTACTCATAGTTTGATGTTTATACTTACAAACCAGTTTCCTGTAAAGCTTTTGTGACAATATGAAGGTAAAGTCTAAAACCACCAACCACGCCCTGGATTATAGATGTCAGACAGACACAAAAGTATGTCTGTATTTCTATAGCATTTTCCCTTCTATAAAGCAGTGATTAGCAAAGGAATATATAAGGTTTTGAATGCTTGTGTCTTTTAGCTGCTCCTCTGTAGTTACACAGGAGCAGTATGCTGTTCTTTAAGGGAGTGTTAGACGATTGACTCCAGCTGGGCACAGATAATTCATGGCAGTACGACTTTTTCGGTCATCCAGTTCAACATTCCTTTAGCTTTCTTCAAGCTCTTCAAGCCTCCCAGAATTTGAGCAGATGTCTGTGAAATGTTTTCCTCAGCAAGAGCTCTCCCTCCCTTGTCCACAGTTTCATCACTCTTATCTCTCTCACCCTCCCTTTGTTCTTGCATTAAAGCCTCTTTTCTGTTACCCTCCCTTCTGCTCTTTCACTCTCTATCACTGTCTGTTTCTCCATTTCCCAAGACAAGAAAGCGACCGGGGATTTTTGCTCATATAAGGCAAGATCAGTGAGAGGGGAACAGATGTTTTGAGTTTTTTTTTTTCCTCACCATGCTGAGCTGAGACTGCAGCTCAATCTCCAGGCCCTGCATTGTTCGCCGCAGGTCACCGATCTCTGTCTTGGTCGTCTGGATAATCTCTGTGCTGACGGCCACCTCCTTGGACAGGGTTGCCGACTAGAGCAAGAAACAAAGAAACAGTTGTGAAGAAGACTTGTTGATTACTCCTTTGAGTTTCACAGAAGATTATGTTTAATTACAGGTTAGAATCTTGAGGGAGTGTACCCAGTCATTTGCATTGTGAGGGATGTGATTGTTTATGGAAGTCTATTCACCTTCTCATTAAACCAGGACTCCTGGTCGCGACGATGTTTGTCAGTGATGGCTTCGTATTGGGCACGAATCTCGGTCAGTACTTTATTGAGGTCAGCCTGGGGCGCGGCATCCACCTCCACGTTGACTGTGCCGGTAAGCTGAGAGCGCATTGCTGCCAGTTCCTAAATGATCAGGTGGGGAAAGAAGTCAGATATGAGATCTATTGGCAGAGTTTTAAACTGTTTTACAGCTGAGGGGAAGCACGCTCCTGTAGGCACTGCGAGCAGTAATCATGATAGCTAGAGGATATGCATCATTCACCTCTGCATGATTCTTCTTGAGGTATGCCAGCTCATCCTGCAGTCCCTCGATCTGCATCTCCAGGTCAGCCTTGGTCAGGGTGGTCTGGTCCAGCAGGCGGCGCAGGTTGGCGATGTCAGCCTCAACTGACTGGCGCATCATCAGCTCATG
>NC_045734.1:22869991-22875207 GCF_008692095.1 Etheostoma spectabile | reverse complement strand
GGGGGGGGGGGAGTATGTGGTGGAGCGAGTGAGAGAGTAACGACCACAGAGACATAGTGGGAGAAACAAAGTGTCTTCCCTGTGCTTTCTGACCACGGTGGGGAATCTGTAGCAGGAAAAGTTAACACTCTCCTTGATTTCATGTTGTTTATGGAGAAGGACAACCAGGAAATGAGTAAAGGGAAATACACCCTACCAAGCCACGGCCGGGCAACATGCGTCACCACGACGTGTAGTTCAATTTTTTGAGAGGTGCACATTGGGCTACTGCACAGGTTCCAGCGTAGGGTCCTTGTCTCCACGTACCAACATAGGTAGCCACGGTGTAGATTTAACGCAGAAGCATAAATCCCGCTTAAGTAAAAAGTATGATAAGTACATAAATAAATGAATATATCATGCATTATTTCCCTGGAGAGCCATGCTTTTCTTGAATTTGTTTTGGGAAAATCAAACAACAAACTGTATTTGTGCAGTAACTTCTGAGCAGCCCATGCAACACACTCTGGAGAATGTTGCACAGCAACCAGGACTGACCTCTGTGACATTGTGTATTTCCCTAGAGCAGTAATGAAAGGTCTTGCCCCTCTATGTGCTCTGTGAATCAGTTCCAAAGTTATATGACTTCCAGTGTGAAGCCATTCCCGCCTGTGAGAAAAAGGAATCTTTCTTGTTTTAACCCTCCTGTTGTCCTCTGGGTCAAATTTGACCCATTTTCTAAAAGTTTCTAAATCAGAAATTTGGGTTTCCTTCAACCAAATTGTAAAAAATAAAATAACATGGATGGTTCCAGATAACGTTCCTCACAAATTGACTAATTGATCAGTTCACTATTTTTATTGAATTTGGGTGTTTTATTTAATTTCATAGCATTTTAAGAAGAAAAAAAGACTTAACACTGAAAAAAGTGACAGAAATGTAGGGAAAAAACAACAAAAACCTCCAAAAAAATGCAGAAATAATTGACAAAGACATTGTAAAAAGTGAGAAAGAACTTCGTGAAAGGTTATAAAATGTCAAAAAGTGACAAATGTCGAAGAAAACTTAAAAACTTCAAAATACAACAATACTGTCCAAAAAAATTGACAAAAAACTTTGGGAAAAGTCATAAAAGTGTCTTAAGGAGGTTTTCACTTAAAATTTTGACCCAGAAAACTAAATGTTGGTCTATGGGAAGACAACACGAGGGTCAAAAGCCAATCTACTTCGAGTCTTTTGAAATGTCCTGTTTCCAAAGCAACGTAATGGTGCAAATAGGGGCGTTTGACTGGGGGAAGGGGACTGAGTAAATACTAGATACTGAGTAAATACTAGAATGAATAGCCGTGGATGAGGGGAGGTGCCCATAGAAAATCTACATGTCCAGAATACTGTGCTACGCCCCAGGGTGCAGCAAGATCAGCTCTGTGCAGAGTTAGCAACTATGAATCACAGATGTGAACGGGTGAATGAAGCAACACAGTCCTTAGAGCCTCCTCTCGATGTACCACACCCCTCCACAGGCATTATCAAATCAAGCATGAACTGTGCAATCACATCCCAGCACATTTCTGCCACGGAACCTGGACAGAATCATTGGCTGAACATCTGCGTTGAAATGTGGTGACGGGTCGTATTACACGTGTGTGTTTGTGTGTGTGGGTGTGTGTGGGTGTGGGGGGGTGTGTGCGTGTGTATCTCATGGTGGGACAAGTAAAGAGTGGTCATGTGGGACCAGTTTCTGCAAACCTAGTTAAACATTCACCTGCTTATTGTAATAAATTATCAGCTGAGCGTATTGACTCTTTCATTAATCTACTGTGGCTCGAGTAAACAAAAGCCGTGTCAAAAGTTGTGTCAATAGACTTGTCTTGGCTCATTCCAGTAGTAGGATTATTGAAGGTATATTAGATGTCTATGTCATGTGCAAACTGTTTCTTTTGCTAGACATTTATAAATTCAACACTGACACGTAATAATTGATGAATGTGCTAAAGAAATGTGTCATGTGTTAAAAAAAAAACTTGCAAAATATAATGAAACCCACACAAAGTTAAAAAGTCATACTAAAGTAAAAGAGTTTTTTTAAGGCATTCAGGGGTTGATGCATCCCTCAGTTGACTGCAACAGATTATCACACAGCCACACCCTTCCTGTACAACTTTTCTGAACAGTGGAGGTGAGCACAGCTGAAGTGCTCCATCTAGTGATAGTCACTGCAAAAAAGCACTCGCCGTGGAGATTGAGCATGCACTCCATGCAGGAGTCACCAGTGAATCACCATGCCACACCCAGTGGAGTTGGGAAAGTTGTGAAATGTGAGAGCTGTGAGAGTTGAAACTGTTGGCGTAACAAACTTTCTTTCCCTGAAAGCAAATTCATCAGTCAGATCGTCACAGTGTATGCAAATGGTAAACGGGGTAAAGAGGAAAATGAGATTCAAACCTCAGCACTGTTCTGTCTAAAGAATACTGTTTATACTTATTAATGCAATAATAAAATTAAATTATGTCTTACAAGACGTTCTCTGTTAAACAAGGACAGACGCAATGTATGTGGCTTCTCACTGCACACAACCACACGTGTATGCGCACATGCAGTGCAAATACATGACAGCAACCAGCTGCAGAATGTGTCTGTGAGTGATAAGGTGGAATCTGGAGTGTTTAAAAGAGACAGTGCAGTCAATTCTATTGTTGTTGTTCTTGTTCTTTCTGTTGGTAACACAATTTTGTGTCCACTTTGATCTCCCCACTGTTCTGTTTTGAAAGAGAAAGAACATGGGCACGGAGAGCTGATGGGAGGTGGTGACTTGTTGCTACAGGATTGGTCAGTGGTGTTGGAGTGTTCTAACTTTTTTGGGGGGGGATTACATTTTTTTTCTTTTAGTTTATCTGCAAATCCCTGGGTGGATTTTAACCACTGAAGGATGATGGGTTTGATTCCCACGATGATACATCAACCAATGTGTCCCTGAGCAAGACACTTAACAGATAGTGGCTCCGGAGGTGTGCAACCTCTGAGATACAGCAATTGTAAGTTGCTTTGGATGAAAGCGTCAGTTAAATGTAATCTAATGTCTTACCTGGGATTTGTCTGTGACTATTTTAAATCAGATCTGATAACACAATAGTTATTATTTCTCATTTTATCATTCTAAACTGGACCAGTGCATCTCTGGACATTGAGTAAAAAGCCATAACCAACACTGTAGTTATTGTTCTATTGTCTTGCATTGAAAGTGAATACAAGATTAATTGTTTATTTTTTGCATAGTATTAATTTAGGTCTACAGTAAATATTGTTTTCCAATTGACATTAAAGTATATTTCCTTTCTAATCATATCCACTTATGGTTCAATGTTAAAAAAACAAACAACTTCTTGTAGGCACAGAATGTCGCTCAGTGTATCTTTTGGTTATTCACTTTTCCTTGCATTTAAAAACGGGAATTAAAAACAAAAAACAAGTGGTTGTTTTACAATACAAAATTTGAAGGGGTAGTATAACTATTTTAACATTTTCTATTTCATAATAAAAAATAAAATCACTAGAAAACAGAAACAAAAAAGGCCTGTTTTTTTCATATTCTGGTACCGGATGTCATTTTTAAGGCAACAGCGCTGAAATACTAGTGTTGCTTTCAGCCCAGGCTAAAAAGACTAACTAACAGATACACTGACCAATATCTAAGTGTCCTTTAGATTCAGATTCAGAAATACTTTATTGATCCCCAAAGTGATTCTGTCCTGAACATTTATAGCATTTAACAACTGACTCTTTACATGTTGGTGTTTCAATTGGCCACTTTGCCAATTTTAATGAAAAGACAACAGAGAATGTTGCTACAAAAAGACACTGTATGCACAAGCATGAGTTCATACAGAGGTGTTACGACATGTGAAATACCTCTTGCCAATGAAAATGCAAAGGGTGTCAGTGTGGCACACAGAAGGCAGACAGGGCAACATGTTTGTCTGCATTGTTTGAGAGAAAACAAAAGATCTTTTCTACAATGAGCGAAGGAAAAAGTTTAACAGGACTAGGGTGAAATTGAGGAAGTTGTTTTGCAAGCTAATCCTGTGTACTAGAGTACTGGAAAAAGGCTGAAACTGTAAAACCTATTATAAGTCAAAAAAATTAACACAATAGTTAGATACTGTAGTAAAATCACATTGTTTAGATAAGATGCATGCAATAGTTGTACATAATAATACAAACCAGACTAAGCCTTAGGTGATATAAACCTTCTAAAATAAAGAAAGAACTTGTGTTCCAAGTCGATGCATAGTAATTATCTAATTAGTATAAGATAATTGTGATTTCATTGCAGACAGTTTGACATGTCATAGCAGGAAATGCTGTGGGCGTAGCATTAATCCCTTGGATGATACAAACTGTCTAACTGGGACACCTTAATGGAACAGAGCCATCTTTGATTTATTACACTTGTTTCTCACCTGCTATGACAGGTCAAAATGCCTGCTGTGAAAAAGGTCTGTTAGATGAAATACCATGCATCTTCATCATGTTACAGTACAAGCATCTGTCAAATGTGATTATTTTCAGCTCACAAAAGTTGATTTTGCTCCTATAAATGTTAATAAATCAATATTTAGTCTTTGCTATCTAATTTGCGTTTTTGTGATAGTGTAACGCTAGTATATGTTTGCGTTAACTATTAACTAGTTGTGATTACCCTATAGTACTTTCGAGGGCGTGGATAGAGAAAGAGCACGGAGAAGCTTCGACGGAACTTGGTCCATACTTAATACACTTCCTTCAGTGGCCAACAACTCAAAACTCAACATAAATGCTCAGTATCAACTCATATCCCTCCGCCAACTGACAACTGAATTACACGCAGGGTAGGCCTACAACACCCCAAATAGCTCCCTGTTAAATCAATACACAGAATCACTGTGAGCTACAACTGATGGAAATATATTTGTTAACTAAATATTCACAAAATAAATCTCATCTTACATTATCCTTTCTTCAGATGAAATGCCCCATTTTAATAAAATCTCATCTCACAACTTAAACATTACAAATACAAGAATTATTGCAATAACATGAACGTGCGTGGTGCAAACCATTGTACTTATCCTGCTATAAATTGACTAGGATGTTTTATAAGTAGTACTGATTTTACCAAAATACTTTACTATGTCAAGTTTCAACCAGTGAAATAACCTATATAATAAAACTATAAACCCATACACTGTATATTGAGT
>NC_045734.1:22869910-22869981 GCF_008692095.1 Etheostoma spectabile | reverse complement strand
AACTCAGTACCATACAATATCATGGTTTTTTTTTTGTTTTTTGTTTTTAAACCTATCCATATGAAAACCAC
>NC_045734.1:22864892-22869900 GCF_008692095.1 Etheostoma spectabile | reverse complement strand
AAAAATGGCAGTAAGTTTCCATAAACAGTCCCTTTTCAGGCGTAAGTGGGAGGGTGTTGCTCACGGCACGAGCCGCTGTGGTCTCCGAACAACCCGTCCTGAACGAGTGGTGGGAAGGTCATCAGAACATGTCCCAACAGGCAATGTGTCAGCAGGAGGCTGTTTGTTCTGTTGTGGCTGGACTTGAGAGACCCGTCCTGACGGTCTCCGCAGCAGGGGCACAGAGGGACAAGCAGGAGCAGAAGCCTGTCCAGGGTCAAGTGGTATCGAGTTCATGGGGAGTGAACCCGACAACGATGTGTACTTGGGAAGAATGTTCATATGCTGCTGATGTACAAGTTGTTTCACTGGCAGCAAAGATGTTTCCAAACTAGACCGATATGGCTTTAATCGATCATAGTGAACCACTTTTGGTCTATCCTGAGAATGTCTCAAATCCAAGAGTTTGTACACAACTCCCTTGTCATCCGATGAGATGACTTGGAAAGGTCCAGTCCAGTTAGGCTCAAGTTTCTTTCTCTGTGTAGTGGGATCGTCCATCCACACTAGATCTCCACATTGGTAAGGTTTGAACTTTACATGTTTATTGAAGTAGTACTCACGTTTTAGTCTCTGCTCCTCACGATGACAGCGAACAGCTTGAAAAACCGTGTCCAGTCGTTTCACCAATTCTGAGCCATAATTCTGTGGCGTCTGTGGAAGTACTGGTGTAGACAGTGTTACACTAGCAGGAACACGAGGCTCTCTACCATGAGCCAGAAAATAAGGTGAGTATCCAGTACTAGAATGAGAAGTAGAGTTGAAGGAGAGAACCACTGCTGGCAAATAGTGGTCCCATTCACCGCCATTATCATGAATGAGTTTAGCCAACTGTCCCTTTAAAGTCCTGTTAAATCTCTCAACCATCCCATTTCCACGCGGGTGGTATGGTGAGGTTCTTTTCTTGTTGATGTTCAGTCTCTGACATATCGTTTGAATAATTTCAGATTCATATTGTCGTCCCTGATCTGAAAATAGTTCTTCTGGGACACCATGTTCAGGAATGTATCTTTCACAAAGTAACTGTGCTACTGTAGTTGCTTTCTGATCTGACATAGGAAAAGCATTAACATACTTCGTAAAATGATCTTGCACTACAAGCACATACTTATGTCCCTGGGAAGTGAGTGGCAGTTCAGTAATGTCCGTACATACAAACTGGAAAGGTCTTTCTGCTTGTATGGATTGCAGTGGAGCTCTGTGTCGTGGGACAGGTGTTCTGTATGCTTCACATGTATGACACCTATCACAAAAATCATCTATCCAACCTCATGGTCGGCCAATAGCAATGGTTAGAGCTTTTTTGTATGTGCGATCAGCGCTATAATGACCAGAGCGGGTGTGCATGAAGAATGTTCATTGTCTCTGTAATAAGCGTAGTGGGAATCAGCACTTGATACAACTGGTTGTCCTGGTGCAATGTGAGCTTTACGACAGAGCATGTCATGACACGTATGAGTTTAGGGAATTGCCACCATAGCTTTTTGGATTTTACCTTTTACTTGTCTAAGGTAAGGACGTTGTGCTGCTGCACCCATTTGTACACTTTGAGAGAATAGGATCAGACAGTTGATTAGCTAAATGTCATTACCTTGACCAGAAAGAGTGTATTGTAACAATTCACATTCACATTGGTTGTGTGCAACAGCAGAATCTTGTTCCGCACAGCAAACTTGATCCGTGTGTGAGACCTGGAAGAAGCTGTACTGGTAGATTGTCCAACTGTAGAGCAGGAGTGTCCAGTTTGACAGGAGAGGAGTGGGTCTTCTGGGGAGTGTCGTGTCCTTTGAGACCACTGGGTCCTGTGAGAGGGGATCCGTGACATAGCGTCAGCATTTGTGTGTTTCTTTCCCTCCTGTGTAGTATAGTACAGATATGGATCCAAATCCAAAACCAACGACCTCGTCGTCCTGGGGGGGTATGTGTGACATCCAGTTTCCGTAGAGGGAGGAGTGGACGGTGATCTGTGATGATTGTAAATGGATTACAGCTCAAGTAGTGTCTAAAGTGTCTAACAGACCAGACAATGGCCCAGAGTTCTTTGTCATATGTGGACCATTTTCTCTGTGGGGTCAAAACATGACTTGCATAGCTAAACCCGTTCATTCCCATTTTGAACCTGTGAGAGACTGCACCCAGCATAGTTAGATGCATCTGTACTGAGAATAAAGGCTGAGAAAGTTGGGAAATGCCATATTGGAGGGGATGTGAGTGCATCCTTTAATGCTGAAAAGCAGTTGGCATTCGTCTGTCAATCAAATGGCAAATGCTTTTGCGTGAGCCTGTGAAGAGGATGAGCAATGAATGCATACTTGTGTACAAAACGTCTATAATATGAGCACAATCCCAGAAATGCTCGTACCTCTGTGGGTGATCTTGGGACAGGCCACTCACCTACACGGTGGCTGTTGAAGGATCCAGTGGAAGTCCATCCCGTGACACAACAGTCCCAATACTTGACTGAGATTTGCAAAAGTCACATTCTTTGGATTTAGTTTCAACACTGCTTGTGAATGGTGAGAATGTCTGTTAGGTTCTGAAGATGATCGTCAAAGTCCCGTCCATACAGATGATGTCATCAAGATAAATGACACATGTTGTCAGTGTAGACCTCTCAAAACAAGCTCCATTAGTCTTTGAAAAGTTGGTGGGAGTTTTTCAAACCCATGGGCATGACTTTGAATTGGTAGAGACCATCAATGTTGTAAATCGCGTTTGGGCTGTCTCGTGATTCATTTCAACTTGCCAGTATCCACTTGACATGTCCATGGTGGAGAAAAACTGCGAGCCGGACCGTGCATCAGACTGTCACAACCCTGGGAGAGGATGTGCATCTGTGACGGTGACAGAGTTTGTTCGGAAATCAACACCAAATTGTATGTCCCATCTTTCTTCACCATGCACAATGGGCTGGCCCAGGGGCGTACTGTCTTCAATCAGATCCTGAGTTGAGCTCTTACCTGACGGCGGATTTCTGCTTTCATTGAAGGAGAAGTACGATAAGCTCTCTGTGAGATGGGAGGGTCACAGGTAGTTGTGATTTTGTGTGTGACTAGGTCTGTCCTTCCAAAGTCAAATGGTTGCTGACTGAAGACGTCTGAGAATGAGTGTAAAGTGTCTTTCAATCTCTCATGTTGTGCGCATGTGAGATCAGGGTGTGAAATATCAGGCAGTACAGGTGGCTTGGAGAGTTCACATTTGGATGTTGACATTACAGACAGAATTCTCCATTACTGTGTATTCGTCTTTGCCGCAGTCAGATGTGGCATGAAAAGTGCCTATTTGAGTGCCACCATGTAACATGACTTCCACTGGAGGGATTGCCACTTTCAGGTAAAGGGAACCTTGTTCAGCTTTTGTCACAGTCCAGCAAAACCAACTATTGACTGATTAGTGTGTGTGGTTCAAATACACCTACATAGTCAGAGGTGTCAGTCCTTAAGCGGTACATCTAACTTAGCCGAGATGAGCATCTCCGACATGGCTGGGAGTGTAACTGTAGAAGATACTCTGACCTCCGTTAATTTAGGGACATATTGGTTGTGGCTAACCAATGGTACAACTTGTCATCTACTATGAGGGTCATGTTTCTGGTATTCACAATGAGCTATTAGCAACTAGAAAATCCCAACCCAGAATCAGTGGTTAGTACAGTTTCTGACAACTTGAAGAGGTGTGTCATTGGCTTGTGAGCAATACTATTGACTGTAATTGAGCCAAAAGAGTCCAGAGGGTACTGTGACACCCGTGGAGGAACAAACTGTTTCAATGGGCTTTTGTTTGTAGGCATTTGAGCATCCTAAATCCTCACTGATACAAGAAATGTCTGCTCCGTGTCAACAAAAGATGTAAACAGGATCCTCAATCACGACTGACACATATCGTTTTGATACATCCCACCACTGCCACCAGTGTAACGCTAGTATATGTTTGCGTTAACTATTAACTAGTTGTGATTAAATTAGTACTTTCGAGGCGTGGAAAGAGAAAGAGCACGAGACAGCTTCGACCGGTAACTTGGTCCATTACTTTAATCACACTTCCTTCAGTGCCGAACAACTCAAAACTCAACATACATGCCTCATATCAACTCATATCCCTCCGCCAACCTGACAATGAATTACACCAGGGTAGGCCTACAACACCCCAATAGCTCCCTGGTTAAATCAATACACAGAATACACTGTGACGCTACAACTGATGGAATTATTTGTTAACTAAATATTCACAAAATAATCTCATCTTACATAGCCAACTCAGTATTAATGCAAAAATGTGGAAATGTGTCTCTGGTTTGCACGTGCAAAGACTGCCATTAAAAAGGCTATATAAAAACACACCAAATCACATGCCAAAAGGACACTTTCTATAACGTCTACAACCGTATTCTGCCCTGGGTCCCAGAGACCCGACAGCAATCTGCCCCGGGTCCCAGATACCCGACAGCATTCTGTCCCGGGTCCCAGAGACCCGACAGCCGAGGCCGCGGTAGTAGAAAAATACAACCGCGTTCTTCCCCGGGTCCCAGAGACCCGACAGCATTCTGCCCCGGGTCCCAGAAAACTGACAGTATTCTGCCCTGGGTCCCAGAAACCCGACAGCATTCTTCCCCGGGTCCCAGAAACCTGACAGCATTCTGTCCCGGGTCCCAGAGACCCAACATCATTCTGTCCCGGGTCCCAGAGAGCCGACAGCATTCTGTCCCGGGTCCCAGAGAGCCGACAGCATTCTGTCCCGGGTCTAAGAGACCTGACAGCTTTCTGTCCCCGGTCCCAGAGAGCCGACAGCATTCTGTCCCGGATCCCAGAGAGCCGACAGCCGAGGCCGACAGTCGCTCTCGCTATGCTGATAAGCAGTTGTATTTGCAGCAATGGCCCAGTGAAGTGTGAAAACAATATATAATATACACTTAAAAAGTCTTGGAAAGCGTGCAACAGGTTTAATTTTGTAGTCTTGTTGTTGTGTGTGC
>NC_045734.1:22864790-22864882 GCF_008692095.1 Etheostoma spectabile | reverse complement strand
CGTGGACTGTTATCCCTCCTCAGGAGGTCCTGCTGTTAGTAGCAGAAACGGCTGCGTCGCTGATGCAGGTTTCATCAGATGTAGCAACGTTA
>NC_045734.1:22864650-22864780 GCF_008692095.1 Etheostoma spectabile | reverse complement strand
ACACAAGCATAACATTCAGAAATGAGCAAACTACATGTAGGCTATGGCAAAAACGTTAACAGTTTTTTAACTTTTTTCAATTAATTGCAACAAATGTGGTCACGAATTTACCCGTGACTCCATCTGGAAA
>NC_045734.1:22830783-22864625 GCF_008692095.1 Etheostoma spectabile | reverse complement strand
ATACGACGGAGGAGGGCTGGCGACTGTCTAGTGAACTGTCCTGGTTTTTGCACCTCAATTGTGGTAAACAGTAGAACAATGATGCAAGGAAGTGAGTTCGATAGGACAGGCCAGTTTGACACATGAAAGGAGACGAACCCTGATCAGTTGCCTCCACAATAATACACAAATATGGCCAACATATGGAGACAGGTTTCCCTCATGGTTCCAGTGCTGGATCAATGGCAGCAAGTTCCTTTTACAAGGGGCATTTAATGTGGACATTTCTGTCCGGATTTCAGGCGATTTGTGCTTTAATCTAAAATTGGTTGTTTCCAGTGGTCAAATGTTGGAACTATAAACTACAAAGAAAAAGTTTATTAATTATCTCTAATTTTATACTTGTGTCATGCTGTCTTGTCAATTAATCGCTCTGGAACATTAGTGACTGAATTTGATTGATACCTATACTAAATTGTGTTTATCACTTCATTAGATCAAGTTTCATTTCATTTTGCAGTAAGCATGACATTTTTATGCTACGGATTGACGTTGCTGGGGCTGTTGCATTTTAAAAAACAAAAATTTGGATGCATGTTTACTGTGTGTTTTTAGTTTTGGTGGCCAGTGGCTCACTTGAGGTAAAGCAAATTCTTTTTAATTGTACTAACGGCGTTACTATGCTCACTGTGCTTGATGAGCTTTGCGTCGCAGTCCTGTGGGGAGGGCAACGCTGAGTTTTAAAATAAATACTAAGACAAAACATATTCTCACATTAGCAAACCATTAGCTCTGTTTGTTTCACACCACTTTTCTCATATTGTATTTGGGTGTTATGTATGATCTTTTCTAGTTGTTAGTGAATTCAAGGCAGGTCTCATTGGTAAGCCATCAGTGGTATGGGTTAAGTGAGGTTTTGGGTTAAAATAGTCTCACAGTGTTGTTTCTGTAAAAACCGTTATTACCTTGCTGTCCACAGACGGTCCCGGAGCTGCATCACCTAATAATGTTACACGCGCACAACCAGAACACCAGCCTGGAGATATATTCGGCCCTATGGTACCAACGCCTCTCCCACTCGTCATCCGCAGCTCATTTTTCCTTTCCCCAGGTTAAAGTTCAGCCCACTTCCCAGTCTAGAAGTTAATGGCTACTGTTTCTGAATATTGCTCGGGGACTTACCAGTACTAGTAGTTGGCTAGGTGCCAGACACTCGAATAATGTGTGCCGTAGCAACTTACAAAAGTCAAATGATAATTCTACAGCATTACTATCCCACAGACAGCACACCATACTTTTAGAGACCGAGAAAGATGGCCGACCAGAAATATGAATGCAGCTAAGAGGAAATCATTTGGCTAAACATTATAAATAGTGCTGCGAAACCTCATGAAACAAAAATACATTATAAGTGGTTCATTCATTAGCTTTATTTTTTGTTTAGTCTTTCAATACAACTGTTGATACATGGCCATCCTCAGTTTAAAAATCCATGGTGATGTTTTTCTGGGAGTGGGGTTTTGTCTTAACCAATATAAAGCCCAGCTGGAATCCATTACGCACAATGTGTTATTTCAGAGTAGATCGTCGTGATACACTTTTTGTTCTTGCTGTGTCACAGCACAGGTGTAATGGTACAATTGACTTGTTCGGATCTAGGCAGTTTAATTAATATCCCAATCCCAATGCTGTACTATCACCCTGAAAACAGGCCCAATCACTGAAATATGACCTTGTTATGCAGTACCGGCAATTATCGACTCAATTGGCTAAACATCGTAACCCATCCTGTCAAAATTTGGCAAACAAACAGCTGATGGCTTGTCTGCCATATGACAACCCGGTCATAAACTTTAATTACATGGGATTTACCATCCACTATGTGAGCCCTGTTGGTGATAATTGGTTGAATCATTTTTGAAACCAACCTGTTGTATTAAGACAGACCCGGGATTTGAACCAGGACTCAGCAGTGTACTAATGACTAACAAGGACTACAAACTTTGACCCTCACCGTCAGGTGAGCTCCATACGCAATGCCAGCCCGTCTGCCGACACAAGCTCCCTAGTAGGAACCCCAGTGGGAGGAGCCAGCTCGTGGTCAGTGGCAGTAGACCTGGACTTGTTCAGCGACAGCAGGACAGCACTAAAAAACTGAATGAAAACATTGCCCTAATGCCCCTGTCCAAGGCTCGATCCTCTCCCTGTATGCAACCCACGCATGTCCCAACATGCCCCTGCTGGTAATCATAGGAATACCACGTGGCCTTGTTTTTTTCCATTTGTCATGTCTTTTTTATGAGATATCATACTTCTATTTTTAAGTTATTTATACTCACTTTTCAATACATGGGACATTTTAAACTGTTTTGTCCTGTCCCTTTTATTTAACACAAGAAGTCAATAGTTCTCAAATCTTAATATTATCTAGAACCGCCAACAACAATTTGCCATACAATTAGGCTTCATTAAACAATTGCTTTATTAGCCCTACCTAAAAATCATAGAACCGGAAATAGATGCTACTTACAGAAACTGCTAAACCAATTCAAAATGTAAGGCTTCTTCAATTCAAGTAATCCCGTGATAAGCTGTTTGTACAGACATGGGTACAACTGCATACCAAATTCGCTTACAACTACTACGGCACCCTTTTAATAGTGCTAGTTTGCCAAAAGGTGCCACAGAATATCATCAACGAAAACCTGGGCTCAACTTGTACCCCACCACTAGGAGGCTCAACTAACATTTTCCTATGTCAGGTGATTCTAGGTTCTGTGGATGTGGTGAACTGAAATCCATAATGTTGGGCAGTGGATACTGTTGCTTATTTGTAGTTCGTTTCCTCCAGATCCCCAACACAGCCTCCCAGAGTGTTTGTTAACTTCAAAATCCTGATTACATGCTCCTTAAACAAACACTAAGCAAAATATTTTAACTTTAACATGAATTTGTAAATATAGAATTAACCACAGATCCCATTTAGATGCCAAAGTGGAGATAATGCTACATATTTAAGTTAGTTTCTCGTCTCAGTAGAAAATAAAGATATATTTGTTTGCATAACATCTTGCCCTCTGTTTTGCAGTCTTGGCTCCCCCTCCGACTGGGCATGTTCTAGTGCCTCCCTCCCCGATGCCGTTTTCCTGATACGGCCCCCTGGTGGCTTATCATGCCTTCCCTTGCATGGGGGCAGCCATCCAGCCTACAACGTCAGTGGCGCCATGATGCTCAGAGTGGGGCAGCCATGATGGGGCCCAGTCATCCTGATGTGTTGGGCATGACAATGCCCAATGTCTTCCATGGCAATGCGCCAGCCCTGGTGTTCGGCTAAGGACAGCCAACGGATTACTGGGACCTACAGGGGGTGCATTGCCCGTGCGGGCATGGTGCCCTAGCTCGGGCTGGACGGCCAATCACAGCCTGGGCCCCCCAACAGGCTCATGTAACATGGTTCGTATGGAGAGTCATCAAGCACTGTATGTTACTATTGCAGCAAATGGATAAGAGTTTTTAGAAAAAAATAAACAACAGTCATTCCCTAAATCATTGTTTTGTTTTGGTATTTGGTTGCATTGTGGTGTCAGTCATGTGGATTAGTTTTACAGATGACCAAACCCCAAGCTATGATGGATGAGATGATGCAATGAACACAGGTGCATTGTGCAGTGGTGTTACAATACAGGTGTTTAATTGCAGCAGTCACCCAATGGCAACAACGTGGTAGTTTCCAAGGAGTTTTTTTTTGTAAAGATTCAGGGATGTCAGCATTTATTAGTGATATAACTGCAAGGAGGGTTTCCAGAGTGATAGGGGCTGCAAACACTATAGGCTCTGTCTCCAAAGGTACAAGATTTTGTGTGGGGAAATTAGTATTTATGTAATTTTGCTTACAACAATGCACATTATTTAAACTTTCTGTAATGCGCCAGTGTTAGCCAGTTCAGCAAAGTTTTCAAAAACTGTAGTCCTTAGTTACCTAGCATGCATGTCTTGTATGGTGGGGAAAAAAAAATTGGAGAATCCATATAACCCACGGGGAAAGCTGCAAATCTACACAGAAAGCCCCGAACGAACTGGATTTGATCCAGAAACCTCCCTTGCTGCGAATGGCGGAAATGCTAACCACGAGCCAATTTTTCCTTGGAGTCAGGCAGCAATCTGCGGACCCACAGGTTTTCCGGGTGGGTTGGCAATGGATGAGGAGGTTCGGAGGTACTGTTGGCCCAGGTCAGTGAGGGCTTTGTAGAGTGAGAATGAGGATTTCAGATGTGATGCGATGACTTAATTGGTAGCCCGTGAGGTTGGATGAGGTTGGGGTTATGATGTGCGTGCCAATGTCCTTGTTGTGGGTTAGGACCCTGATGGCAGAGTTTTTTGACATACTGGAGCCTTTCTAAGGGTTTTGATTGGGTACCGCGCCTTACAGAGGTCCCATTGCAGGGGTCGTCCAAATGGGAGGTTATGAAGCAATTAATGGAGGGTTATTCTGTTATACAATTATGAGTAGTGTGGATGGGTGCGGTAAGGATTAGTTGGTTTAACCTCACCTTTGACTGCATTTTTTTAGAGGCATAGTTTTGTATAAGGGTCCAATATCCTAACATACCTAAGTTTAACTTTTACAAGTTTCAAGCCCTGAAGTTTTAATAGCAATCTCTCTTACTCCTCAGGTGAAATCAGCAGAGTCAGGTGTTGCTCTTAAACACTGGTCAGGTGGCGCAGAATGGCCTTAGGGGGGCGGTCAGACTCAGCACTGTGGTGGTGGGCCGCCACTAAGGATCTGGCCAGACCTGAGCACGTACAAAGCTATGGAAGATTGAGCCTTGTGAGAATGGTCGGTGTTGAAAGGCAGAGTAAGAGGTCAAGTTGCCAGAGAAAGTGCAAAATATCTCTGGTGCTTCTCGGATTTCACTATGAACTGCTGCCCAAAGTTCGGTCGCGGACCAGCCTCTCCGGGGGAAGATGGCCACAGATAAGGAGTAACATAGAAATTGTATATCCATTTTTTTTTCATCCCCTTTCCGTCTGTCTCTCTGACATCTTCGCTCTATTGTGTGAGTGAATTCGGGAAGTCATACACGGATTACAGCCTGGCAGTTTCTGCACACTGTCGTATGGTATTTTTTGAATACATTACTTTGTTATTTTTCCCTTTTTTGGGAAAAATTGACAAGACTCTAACAGTCCAACAAAAATGATATGGACATATAGAACCTCTGGCAGGACCAGTTCCACAAGCTTTTCCTTATTGTTTACTGTATCATTATAGAATACTTCGAACATTTAAAATTGAACTAGTATTTAACAGTGAAAGACAGGACTGTCCATGCTGTCGTACTTGCTGCCCAAATTTACATAGCGCTGTATAAACCTGTCTCTGTTAAAAGTACTTGTGGTTCCCCCCTATAAGAATAAAAGTGATAAATAATGACTTCTTGATGCGATCTTCCTGTGATTCCTTTGTTACAGTTTTTAAAGAGGCTTGAAATTTGTGTCAAATTCTAGTTTTGGCGTTAGTAATAATTAAAGGTCATTGGGAGGGTGTTAACCTCATAGTCTTAAACAAGGCGAGGCAATTTTTAAACGTTTATTATTTGCATGTTTTTGAGTCAATCACACCATACTAAATACAGAGTGAATAGCACGTTATTTGACACCCCGAGCCCTAATTGTCTTTGGGATCCAATTTTAACCCGCCTTTGAAAAATGTCTTATCTCACCGATGGGTTTTTTCTTTTAACCAAAATATACCCCACCCTCCAAAAAAATGGTTGATTCCTCAAATACTCATTGCAAATACAATTGATCACTTTCAATTCCTGACTAAACTCATCCTGTTCCGTTCCTCTGATCTTTACTATTAGTCAAAAATAATTCATAATTTCTGCTTTTTTTAACTCCTATATTAAGTATAACTCTATAAATGAGTATTGACCATGGCTCCATAAAGTAGTGTAAACTAGTGGTAGTAAGGTGTGTTATTGAAAATAAAAAAAGTCTGAAAAAACAAAAAAGATGTCAGTTTTGACCAGGAGGAACAACCCAAGAGTTAATGTAAATATCAATTAAATGTACATGTTAACACTTATTGGCTGTTATTTAGACAAACGGTGTTTCCTTCCAGCTCAGTGTTTTGGTGGAGAATGTAGTTAAAACCCTTGAGGGCTTCATTTGGTGTAATCCTGGGATGGAAGAACATTACCTGCAAGGATCACATCACAGTATGTCCTAGGCTGCCACTAAAATCGAATTAGGTTTTCACGAGGCCCACTGCAACTACTAAAAGTGATGTACACTGTTTTTTGTTTATTGGAATCTAAATAACGATCCACAGGAACAATGGGTAGGTGTTTCCTCTTCTTCAGATCAAACTCACGCTTTTGAAAGTGGTAGAAACTGCTTACTCTAAATACTTTTAAACTTGCAGAAGTTACAAGGTCTATCGTGACAACATTAAAATTGTGAGGAACAAATGTACAAAGAAATTTAAAAGCAACATGACAAGGAACTCTCTTAATTTGACATTGGTCCATTGAGAGCCTCATTCAAACCTCAACCATTCAAACACTACTTCGGTTTTAATGTTTTGATATTGTGATGGAATACTTGTTGAATGTGCAGCTACCGAAGGTTTATTTGGTTGCCTCCTTTTATGGTAGTTTGTTATGCCAAGTGATAGTCATTAGTTCCCCTTCCCACTAGAATGGGTGGTATTGTTGCATGAAGTGCTTCACGGTAATGAACGTTTTCACACAGAAGTGTTTATGCAGAACTTGCTCTTTAAAAGTTGAGCGCCCAACTTCAACTGCAACGCCACAAACCATCAAAGATGTGTTTCTGCTGTGTACTCCCCCCCTTGCCTTGCCTTTGGAGACGAGGGAAAGAAACTAACTTTTAGGGTCAATTGTGTCATATTTTGCTTGTTTTTTTTGTGGCCCTTGCTAGCATACCAAAACATTAGCTGTCAAACAAGTTTTGATGTTTTGCAAGGCAAAGCAATAGATCACCATGTAGAACATCCACATCATGCAAACATATGGAACAAGACTCCAATTCAGTATGTGTGCTAGCGCAATAGTCAGCTTGGTGCTACAAAAACTAAAGATTATCAACAGACAAATAACCATTTTTTTTTTTAAATGTAGCGGTCGGGCGGCCCTCAACTGTCTACAACAAATCTTTGCTGGATGTTCCATCCAAACTACACATTAAAACAGTAAGAAGTATTTGCCAAAAATTTGAAAAGTGAGTCTGCTTCATGTTTATGAATTTGACTGAATGGCTGTGTGGTTTTTGGCTATAACCAGGTGCAGCACTTGCTTTTTCTATTGGTGTTCAAATGTCTATCTATCTACTATCTAATCTATCTACTGTGTATATCCCTCCTATCCTATCCATCTAGTTATAAAGGAGTATCTCTGTAAAACGCTCATTCTTTAATGTACAGGAAGCCTGCACATGGTGGCAGTAGTGCATTACCTTTTACACAAAAAAGGGAGATTCCCAGTTCATATCCCTGTGGCGCAAACAGTGTTTATCTGTGTTTTGAGCCCCACCAACAGTCTTACTAGGATTTAGGCCGTGGTTTAGGTTAGGTAGGATTTAGGTGCCTTGAAGTCAACGGTCGCAACGCTGCCTTGAAAGCGACTTTGTGGGCTTAAAACACCATAAGCCAAAATTACCTACATTTAAATAGGCTGTGTCTGCTTATTTGGTGCCAATACGCACATACTATATTTTTTATTTCTGTTCTATTATTTGTATTAATTTTGTAGTTGCCTTGTTGATATTTATATTCACTTATTAGGCTACATTTAAACTTTGCTGAACTTTTACCACATTACTCTGGAAATCTGGTTAATAAAGTTCCACATGCAGCCGCGGTTTATTATAACTACTGCCTTTTTTTTATGGCTGGTGCGATGAATGCACGTTTGTTGAAGTTTTATTATAAGCCTTCAGGCACACTCACACACACTTTACAGAATTTGGAAAATCATAGTATACACTACAGTAGGTGTTTACAGTCAGTAGCAGGTATTTGTAGGGAATGGTGCCTCACTTCTGTGCTTTGAGCGGTTTTGATCATTAAGTTCTTTTTCACTGGTATTTCTCTATGAGTTTTTGTATAGTCCTAATAGAGATTTCAACGAATGGTATCTTAACACATCATATTTAGTTGGGTTTCTCCACTCATGCATGCTGGCTATGCTCCCCGTGCATACACAGAACGCACCCAGCCCATGGGGAACATTAATGTGGTCACTTTTACAGTCCTTACGAAAATGCAGAGGTTCAAACTATTTTTTGTATACTACTATTTCCATCATAGCAGCATTGTCTATTGAAGCTCGCGAAAGCTGCTGTTGGTACTGTAATGGCCCTGCCCAAGTAGTTCCGTCCTGGTAGTCAGGATCTTGCAATTGTTGGACTGGGTGTGTTCCCTCAAACTACCAATACCTGTTCGCTTTTCAGCCAAAAATTCTTACTTTTTGAATCAACACTCCTGTTAAGGCTTTTTTGTTAAATTAAAAATAGAGGAAGATCTCAAAGGTCAATCGTGTTTTAATGATAGGAATGGCGACTGACGGAAGGACAAACTCACAGCCTTCAAATGGACAAAACAATCACATTTCTCCAGTATTCCAATGCTTGGCAGAAGCGCTGAAAGCCCGTGAGTGTATTTGGTCTTGTTCCACTCTCTCTCTCACCTGTTTCCTACGCTCGCCGCACCACAGTTTCAACTTTCACAGTAAGGTCTGAATGCCATACAGAATGTTTTAGACCCTTAAACAAAGATGTTTCGGGGCATTCCTCATCAGCGTGTGTTCAACCTAACACTGCTCCAGAATAGAGTCCGCCAGGGGTGAAGATGTTTCTCTCTCCGCAGCCCCTTAATGGGCTTTTTTTGACCCTGAACATCACATTCCTGTGATAACGGTACGTCTTCCCCAGTTTTAACCGTTGCAGACGGATGACTAATACTTAACTAAAACACTGCACTGTATGAAAAACGCCGGGCTAATGAGATTTGGTAAACAAAAATTTCACATGAACATACTGCAGACCCACATTCAAGTATTTTTCTGATCAGACTTTGACATCATCTTTTAAACTGTAAAGAAATAGACACATTTTTTGAAATTTGATTCCCATTTTGATGAGAAATCAACACCACTCTTAGCAATGAAAGTTGGTACCAATTTTCTGTCAAGAAAGCAAAACCGAGTACTCCCAAAATGTCAAACTATTATTTAATTCAATCTGTTCAAAACACTGAACTAATAAATTGTTTAAAATCATAACTGTGGACTTATTAACGGCTTCATACTAGGGTTTTATTGCAGGCACAGGGACACGTACCGCATTGTGCCAAGCCCCTTGTTGCTTCCAACCGTTTTTCAAGATAAAGCAGATACTGCGAAAGAATCCAAATTGTTTTGAACTTGTCACAATTAAATTCAATTGAACTCTCTAAATGTCAAGTATTTCATGACATCAAGGGTTGAGTCTGAAATACTTTTTGCATTTTTTTCCCTCTCTGATCTTACTCTCTGCCAGCCTCAGCTAAGCCCTTGGATGGCAGACCACTTGACAATCAGAAATTACTGTTTTGCAACTTGGTGCACGGAGCTTTATTGTCCTTTGTGCAGGCAACGTGCAGACCTTCTGCCCATTCATTTCTAAATAATAACCTAACGCACACATAGTGTCGGCTCATTGTCTCCGTTGTCTTCTTATCCTGATCTCCTTTATCAATTGCATCCCCATTAACCCCAAATTTCCTTACAGTTTATTTCTGTATGACGCTCACAGCCCATAGGCTCTCACACACATTAAGCAAATCCTTCAAGTGCTCCGACGTCCGTTTTGTGGCTAGGTGGTGGTTTAGCGAATCATTCCATGAAACTGACGTCAAAAACAGATAATATCCATTCCCGGATAGTGGTGCCATTCAGTATTGGTGCTTGTCAAATTCACCTCAGTTTCTTAAAGCACACATTCCCATGCTCATTTTCAGGTTTCTAATTGGTATTTTGAGGTTTTAAGCTGCACTTGCTAAGGCAGATCCTGTTCCACTTTGGCGTTTTTAGGTCTCTGTATTTAGCTACCGTGAGTCATCTCACTCTTTTACTATCCTGGTTGTGATCGCACATGCGCACAGCTGGTAATGATCTAATCAGCAAGCTACTGTTTTCTCCATCTGTTGGTCCAGTACAAGGCAACCAAACCACAAGCCTCCACTCACACAACCCCAGATTGATCACACACAAAATTGATGGGCTAAAATAACACGACAAACTGCTGTATGTGATTACACAGAAGCCTGGCTGAACTCCAACTGACGGCAGCTCACAGCTAACAGCTAGCACTTCCAGGGCTAGCTAGTTTGCCATCGGATGAGGACGCGGTAGGTTGAATTCAAGTGACGATGTCTGAGTTAAAATGCTATTGTTGTACGTAAGGGCCCTTTTCATGTTTGCACAGACCTTTTTAAAAAATTGCATTTTGTGTCGTTTAGGAGGCCAAAGGCAATCTAAAAAACGTGGCCCCAACAACCCCGTTTTTAGCTCGCGGGAGCTCTTACCGTCATGTTTTTGTCCTTGTTACAAGTTTCCTTTTTTTTTGTTGTTTCATGTTTTCTGTTTGTTAGTGAACTTCCCTGTTTATTTTTTAATCCACTGTTTGGGTCCAATCCTTGGTAACTGTCTTCCTGTCTTATTTTTAGCCTTGTTTCTGTTTGTCTTGTGATTGTGTTATTTTTGTTCTGTATTGTATGTGTCGGTTTCCTGTTGTAATGGTGGTAGTCTTGTTTTCTGTGCTGTCTTGTTTAGTTTTAACGTCCTCCACCTTAGTTTTCTTCCGCCATTGTGATTGTCTATGTTTTTCACCTGTTTCCAGCCCTTGTGTCACCTGCCTCGTGTACCACCTCGTTACCCTCTGTATTTATTTTTGTGTTCCCCCTTGTCTTGTCACCTCATTGGTTCTGTTGTTGTTTTTTTTCCAATCCAAAGACACACTCGTATTTGTATTTGATCAAGATTACGCAAAAATTGGCCCTCTAAAATGTAACTCTCTGCAATGAGCGTATATTTTCCAAAATATTTAACCACCCGCAGTTAATAATTGAATTTCTAAATCGGCCTGTCGTAATTTTTAAACTGTTTCTTTTAACCTTTTCATTATATAAGCAACATTAGATGCTCGGGTCCTAATAGCTTCTGATGCATGTAATATCAATATCCCAATCCTGGTCCCAAAACGTTCTAGGATGTGTTATTTCTAATGAACCTGATACTGCATATTATGAGACTTTAGTAGTGGTACTGTATCTCCAACGAGAACTGATCAAAACCCAATCTTTGCACATTTTACAACACGGCAGACAAAAAAATCTAAACCCCTGGAAAAATTTCATTAAGCGACACCATCCAAGGAGTCATGAGGTTTATTGCTTGGCAATGCTCTTACAAGCCCACTACATTAAACCTGTCTGGGGAAAAGTTCTTTTTTATGACCTTTGCTTTGGATTTTCATTTGCATTGTACAATGACAACTAGCATGGCTTTTTTTTGTTATCAACATCAAACAGTGTGGAGAAGACACTGTGCAACAAAATGGGTCAATAAGGGCGAATGAAGCTCCCTCAGAATAGTTGGATTTTTGCAATTTGAATCCTCGCCATAATCTCTCTCTTCTCCAAAACAACATTACCAACCATCATTTGCGAATTTGACCTTTTCACAAGATCACTGTAATTCTAGAGGCTGTACCTGCTGACTCTGTACTGGAGATTGCAAAGGCTCAAAACGCCCTTTCACCCCCTTCTCCTTGCTTCTCTCGTCCCCACATTTACACACCACACCACATAACAATTTTCCTGCCTCTCTTTCACGACCTAACATACAAGAATCATCACACATCCTGCCACACCCTTCGCAATACTTTTCTCGTAAACAGCTCTTTGTTCTATTTACTATTTATCTCATTCGTGAAGAGAGGCCAAGTGCAGCAACTGATAACGCTTGTTTCCACAATGAGTCTCTTTTTTTCTATTAGTCAGTGTTTTTGACATTCCACTCCACATTTTTGGTCCTGAGCATTTGTTTTCTGTTACTAGGTGACAGGAGTCGACAGACTTCATGTTCACTGTTGGTGAAAGCCTCCAGGGCAAAGATTAGTCACGCTCTTGATGTGTCTTGTTTGGGCAAGGCCAGGGTCGTTCACTTTATTTGGTCATATAACTTGCAACTTGCACATTTTCTTCCATTTTGTTATTGCTTTGTTTGAAGTTCCTAGAGCACCAAGTTCAACATGGCGCTTTCTGTCAGTCTTTTTTCCTCTAAATCTACCTGCTTTTTCCCATTGGGCTGTTAACCATTGTTCACCGTTGGACAACGCCCGGTTACAATAACCAGATTTCCGTAACTCCATATCCTCACATCCACATCACCCTGCGCCAGGGAATGTGGTAAACGCAGTGCCAGACTCCGGCATAAAACGAGCAGTGTTATTCGAGGACTGTAGATTGTCTGTTATTCTGAAGACCAGTAAAGTCCAAACAACATGAGTTGTATTTACCAGCAATTTATTTTTCCAACAGATCACACTCCAACACCACCATACTGATTTCTTGTAAAAGTAAATGAATAAAATGTTGTAAACGGTTAACACATGCTTCATTTAATCCAATTTTCTCATGACATTTTGTGTGTGGTATGTTTGTGCGGGGCACAGCTTGGTCCTGGCCATTGCACCTCCTAGGCGGGCACTGCGCACAGTGGTGGTTGTGACTGTTGTCTTTGAGCCCCCTTTAAAAAAGAAGGGAAAAACTCAATGATGGGCATTGCTCAGCTTGTATAACACTGTCGGTGGTAGCTTGGTGTGTGGTGTGTCGATTAGTTTGTTAAAAAGACTTTTGCTTACCTGTAGGCGAATAGGTCTAGAATGAAGAGAGAGAGAGAGAGAGAGAGAAGAGAGGAGAGGCGACTAGTAGAGAGTCAAACAGTGAGTGAAGTGGGTTGTGCATTCTTTTTTTTACATAAATTGGTGCATTTCTGGACTAAATGGTTTCATAAGTCCATGCTCCAGTATCATTGCCATCTACGCTGGACTCCTCTGTTTCCAGTAGGCTCCTGTAGGTTGCGATCTCCTGCCAGCCTGGTTAATGTCCAGCAGCATCTTGTAGTCCCTGGCCCTCTGTTCGGATGCTCGAGCGCTACGTTGCCTAGTTCACTTTCAAGCATGTTTGATTGTGTTTTGGAAGGCCGCCGAGCATGGCGCTGTAACGACCTTCTGTCTCTGCAGTGTATTCTCACAGAGCCCCTTTTCTGTTCAAGAGGGGGGGAAAAAAGGGGAGCGTCACGCAAGACAAAATTGGTACTCATAGTTTGATGTTTATACTTACAAACCAGTTTCCTGGAAAGCTTTGTGACCATATGAAGGTAAAGTCTAAAACCCCAACCACGCCCCCCCCCCTTTTGGATTATAGATGTCGACAGCAACAAAAGTATGTCTGTATTCTATACCATTTTCCCCTTCTATAAAGCAGTGATTAGTCAAAGGAATATATAGGTTTTGAATGCTTGTGTCTTTAGGCCTGCTCCTCTGTAGTTACACAGAGCAGCATGCTGTTCTTAACGGGAGTGGTTAGACGATTGACTCCAGCTATGTGCACAGATAAATCATGCAGTACGCCCTTTTTTCGGTCATCCAGATTCACATTCCTTTAGCTTGTCTTCCAGGCTCTTCAGCCTCCCAGAATTTGAGCAGATGTCCCCCTGTGAAATGTTTTCCTCAGCAAGAGCCTCCCTCCCCTTGTCCACAGTTTTCATCACTCTATCTCTCGCGGACCCTCCCTTTGTGTCTTGCATTAAAGCCTCTTTTCTTTACCCTCCCTTCGCTCTTTCATCTCTCTATCACTGTCTTTTGGTCCACATTTCACCAAGCCAAGAAAGCGCCGGGGAATTTTTTGCTCCTATAAGGCAAGATCCGTGAAGGGGACAGATTTTTTGATTTTTTTTTTTTTTTTCCTCACCAGCTGAGCTGAGACTGCGCTCAATCTCCAAGGCCCTGCATTGTTTCCCGCCGGTCCCCGCTCTCTGTCTTGGTCGTCGAATACTTCTGTGCTGCGGCCACCTCCTTTGGACAGGTTTGCCGACTAGAGCCAAGAAACAAGAAACAGTTGTGAAGAAGACTTTGTTGATTACTCCTGTTGAGTTCACAGAAGATTATGTTTAATTCCAGTTAGACCTTGAGGGCGAATGTCCCAGTCATTTGCATTGTGAATGGATGTGATTTGTTTTGTGAATCTATTCACCTTCTCTTAACCAGACTCCTTGTCGCGTAACGATGTTTGTCATTGATGGCTCGTATTGGCACGAATCTCGGTCAGTACTTTATTGAGGTCAGCCTGGGGCTCGTCATCCACCCTCCACGTTGACTGTGCCGGTAAGCTAGAGAGCGATTGCTGGCCAGTCCTAATGATCAGGTGGGGAAAGAAGTCGATATGATATCATTGGCAGAGTTTTAAACTGTTTTCACAGCTGAGGGAGCACACGCTCCTGTAGGCCACTGCGCGCAGTAATCATTATAGCTGAGGATATGCATCATTCACCTCTGCATGATTCTTCTTGAGGTATGCGCAGCTCATCCTTCGTCCCTCGATCTGCATCTCCAGGTCAGCCTGGGTCAGGGGGTCTGGTCAGCAGGCGTCGCAGTTTGGCGATGTCACCTCAACTGACTGTCGCATCATCATCTCATGGTCGAGATTCTATACGTTTTTGAGAGTAAGAGAACCCCCCATGAGACTAAGCACCTACAACTCTTGGCATTTTGTTTTACCTTAACCCGATGAAGAAGGTCCACAGAAGTGTGAAAATCCATGCTTACTTGGTTTTGATCATCAGCAGCCAGTTGGAGTTGGCAATCTGGAGCAGCATGGTTGGCATTGCCGCTGGTGGCGCCGGCAATCTTTAGAAAAGAGGACAATGAGTGAGGTTAGAAGGCAAACAATAGAATGTAATAGTTCATTGTGCAGTTTCAAACAGTGGCAATTGACTGTTTACTCTAGATTTACCACTAATCAGTAATGTCTCATGCAGTCCTTCCCACTTGCATCACCACCATCACCTCTTTGAATTCCCATATTGCCATGCACAGTGTTCCCCTTAAATTCTTGCACCTTTTCTTGTTTATTTTGCTCTTTCAGAAATCATAATTGTTATTTTGTCTATCAAAAGACCAGGATTCAGGAGAATAAAGGTATCATGTAGACTGTCCTTAGGTCTCCACCCTTGTAAAACCCTCCCTTAAAACAATCATTAACAGCACAGCAAACTTTGACTTGTCTGGTGTTACACACTATACCTTGTCCTTCAGGTCATTGATAATGCCCAGTATTTCGTCGCCCTCCTCTGCTGCAGGGCCCTTCTGCTCGTATTCTCTCTGATCTGCCCGCTCCAACTGGCGTTGGCCTCCTCCAAGAGCGGACCTTGTCCAGGTAGGAACCAGACGCGTTTCAGTTTTGCATGGTGGCCTTCTCGTTCAGGTGCACGCTGCTCTGGTCCAGGGCCGCTGGACATGTCGAACCCGCCGCTTGCCGTCCCCCATGCCGCCTCCCTGCCCAACCAGTCCATCCGGATGAGACATTGCGCACACGGTGGTATAGGAGATGCGTGTCGCAATTCTGAAGCGAGTCCTGACCACTGTTAGCCGCTGTGGTGAGCAGCACTTGATGTGTAGCTGCGGCTCTGCCTGGTGAGCATGGATGACACCGATTGGGGGTGCTCTGGTGTATACATGATTGCTGACTGTCTGCTGTTCAGAGAGAACACAGAGGAGAGAGGGCCGTTTACAGCTGTAGACTGTAGCCTGTTGTGGAGTTTGGTAAGGAGGCAGGCCTTGATATAGTGCTGGACTGGGGCGGCCGCGCTGTGAGAGGGGTGTGAGAGGGTAGGAGGGAGTTTTCTTTAAGTTAAGCCCCGGGCTTGGCATAACCCCAAATGTTTTCCTTTAAGGACAAGGATTCGTTTTCTTTTCCAATCCTGTGAGGACCCTGTTATGGAATGTCTCTTTTTTTGTGTTTTCTATTTATGTTCAAGGGTTTGGTCTATGGGGACCTCTCTGAGGGCTTACACGGTGTGTGTTTTGTGTGTGTGTGTGTGTGGTGTGTGTTTGTGTGTGTGTGTGTGTGTGTGTTTGTGTTTGTGTTGGCTATCCATAATTAACCTGCAGGGCTATCTTGTAAATAGGTGTTATAAGGATGATAATTTTGATGAACTTTAATTCACAGTCAGTCAATATGTTTTTAAACAGAAGATAATACCAACTAGTTTATGCTCACGTTGCAACACATTAGTTATATCTCATTAAATAATTTAGCATGATGTTACTTTCTGAGTTTTCATACAGTTTATTCTTTTTCGTTTAGACACAAACAACATTAAAGATAAAGACGATAGTTCATAAATGCATTTAACTGAAGGACATTGCGGTCAACACGATAGAAATTAGCTACACTGGATTGAAAGCTGCATGAAGCCTTTGTAGCCATGCACAACCAACGTTTTTTTTCTCCCTATTTTCCCTCAACCCCATTTAAGGAATTCGTCCAACCCCCATTGTTCACCATATCACACCCCAACAGCCATCCTCAGTCCGTTATCCTGTGTGTGTGTGTGTGTGTTGTGTGTGTGTGTGTTTGTGTGTGTGTGTGTGTGTGTGTGTGTGTGTGTGGTGGGTGGGTGTGTGGTGTGGGTGTGTGTGTGTGCGCTGCGCGCGCGCGCAGTCCATTTTGTTAGTTTTGGCCATTGTCACGTGCTGGGTGTAGAGATGGCACGAGCGCCTCAATAGCTTCTTTGGTTCTATGTTGGGCAAATGTGTGGTTGCTGCTGGGTAAATGTGAGCCAAACAACGTGTATGGCTTTTGTGTGTGCTAGTGTGCGTGTGTAAGTCGTGCGTGTGGTGCGTGCGTGTGTGTGTGCGTTGTGTGTGTCCCCATTATCTCAGTTTTGACTCTGGCAAATTTCCGGCCTCTTGTAGCGAACTCTGGTGTCACTGGGGGAGGTGAGGGGGCACATGGGTCACCTCTGATCGAGGGAGAAGTGAATCATTCTTTCTTATATTCTGGCCTGTGTGTAACTGAAATCCACATTAAATGTGGTGATCAACGGTATAGTTTAGACAAAATTAGAAGGATTGCCTAACTTAATTTCCTCATCTACCTTTTGGCATTTTCCCAAAATGTCAAACTAGTCCTCAGGCAAAACCTACATCATTGAAAGTGTTCTGCAACATCTTTATTCTTTCATCTCATTCCTTTCTGTTTATTCTAGACTCTTTTAGACTTCCTGTACTTGTTTTGTCCACCAAATGCCTTTTTAAGGGAAATGATTTTGATAACATTAACATAAATCATTGTAGAAGACTCTGTGGATTGGGGATTGAAACAGTCTAAGAACAATATGGGTCAAAGACCAAATGTCCAATAATGTGGGTCCCATGGTTGTCTTGCCTAATAGGATAGGAGTTAAAACAAGTCAAGTTTATTTGTGTAGCCCATCAATCCCTGTTATGTATCATCTAAGAAGTGGGCTTGTCATTACCCACATTATAACAGTGTGTGTAAAAATAACTCCTCCTCCAGACTAAAGACCTTGCTGAGGAATAAGAAATAACTCCACCAGGAGATCAGAGGGTGGAAACCACAACACCCTGGGAGATGCAGCCGCTGTCCTCAGGAGGAGGCAGACTCCTGCATTGTATACATCCAGTTGTATTTATGTTTGTTGGTCTACAACACGCCATGATTGCAAAAATGCAATGCAGTAAAAATGATACATCACAGTTCTAAAAGAAGCTTTTGTGCTGAGCCTTCCTTGCATGCTAATCTTTGGCAACTTTGGCCCCGGGCTGAAATCATAGCTTGTTGTATAATAGGACGAAGATACAATGGATGAGTTCATGCCTCATTTTGGCGTCGAGACCATAGATGGTGTTTTCACTCAAACCAACCCATGATTCCATGCACAGGTTTTATGAAATCCACCATACATCTCCACAAGAAACTTACCACTTGTGTCTTTTTCATGTACTTTATTTGGTGGTATCAATGGCAGACATTTTTTTTTATATTGTAATTTGCATGTTAAATGAGTAAGACATGTATGAACTGTGTATTTACAGCTTCTCATGAGAGTTTCAAATTCAGATTAAGTTCTTTTTGGAAATCTAGCTCAAGGCATAATTGAAGAACAAATCGTGCATCCTTGAATATTTACTCAAAGCAAACCTGCAGGACTTCCAGTAACACAAAAGCCTAAAATAATACACAGTATCTATACTGTTTTAAAGCCCGCTGAATCCTGTTTTGAGAGCTTTACTTCTAACTTCATCTGAATCTTTGAAGAGTCTCCACTTGTCTTTGTAGAAGTTGTTCCATGCATCATGAATAATAAAAAAAAACTGTATCACTCAGGCACAAAATACTACTCCACCAGTGCCGCCCTTAAAATCACACTGCTTACAGAATCAACGTTGGTAAACTGAAGATAAGACCTACACTAAACGCCCTTCACCATTTAAAACCTTTTCCCTTGACTTTTCCTTTCACAGTGCAGCTTTGTTAAATCTGTTGTGATGTGTATTTTAGCATGAGTAAATTTAATCACAGGCACTCCACTGTAATTACCGTGGCATGTATCAAATGCATGTTTGCGACGCTTTGAAAAACATGATTAAATATTATAAATCTTTGCCAAATCCCCAGTTTGTCGTGGCACTGTGAATTCGACTCCACTGAACCGTTTACAGGGAGGTTACATCTGGCTCTAACGTTAACTACTTCATCCATGAATGTTTGATTTGGTTTGTTCTTTTTGGGCTGTGAAGAATGAGGGATGGTATGATCAGTTTTAATTGCAAAAACAAAGATGAGTGAAGGGAGGGTCAACTGTTTGTTTTGTTACCTTAAGTAGGTTACGTAAAGTTACCATAGTCTCAAACAGTTTTGTTTTGTGTTCAGCATATGCAACTAAGAGGATGACAGAGTGTGTCACTACTTGTGCTTGAGTCCTCGTTTGTCTTGAGGTGTGTATGTTATGGGATTCCTGCACCTTAGGGCAGACAAATCTGGTACAGTGTCCTCGCATCAGTGCATCGTGCAGTGGGCTGAGAGTTTCGCTGGCGTTCCCATGTCTACACAAACTGGTCACTTCCTTTCTGAAAAGATGGCACATTATGTCATGTCAACATGGCACCTAGTGTCACCTTTGTTCTTTGTTTTGAGCATCCACTGATTGAATTTACGAATTTTTTATTGCAGCCAGCTGATAGCATCCTGAATGCACATCAATTTCAACCGCTATCTGTTTTTTCTTCAGGTACATTGAACACATCATGAGGGACTTGAGCCACCTTGTCTTTCCTCCTCCTCAAGATACAGTGCCCTTTATCTCTAGATGGCATGTTTTTTTTCCTTTTTTTTTATTAATGAATATTTTCCATAACACAAAAAGAATAAAATTATTTATTGGCGTTTGCAAAAATAAAAAAATTCTTAGTGAAACTATGTCTGGTCCTTGTGCTGTCCCTTGTTTTCTAAATCTATACTTAACCTAGTGGCATAGAAAACTCAAAAAGCACTAAAAATGTCCTCTGTGTGAACCCAATGAAGTTTTTTTACTTGATGTGTTGGTGTTTATATGTCGATCTCTTTAAAAAGAATAGCAGTGTCTGCTGTGTTCATTGTGTGTGTGTGTGTGGGGGGGGGGGTGGGGAGATGTGGTGGAGCGAGTGAGGGTAACGACCACAGAGACATGTGGGAGAACAAGTGTTTCCCTGTGCTTTCTGACCACGTGGGGAATCTGTAGCAGGCAAAGTTACACTCTCCTTGATTTCCCATGTTGTTTATGTAGAAGGACAACCAGGAAATGAGTAAAGGGAAATACACCCTACCAAGCCACTGTCCGGGCAACATGCGTCACCACGACGTGTTTTCAATTTTTTGAGAGGTGCACATTTGGTCTACTGCACAGGTTCCAGCGTAGGTCCTTGTCTCCGACGTACCAACCATAGGTAGCCACGGTGGGTGGAGATTTAACGCAGAAGCATAATCACCTCTTAATTAAAAAGTATGATAATACATAATAAAATGAATATATCATGCATTTTTTCCCGGGAGCCATGCTTTTTCTTGAATTTGTTTTGGGAAAATCAAACACACCTGTATTGTGCAGTAACTTCTGAGCACCCATGCAACCACTCTGAAATGTTGCACATGCAACCAGGACTGACCTCTGTGACATTGTGTATTTCCCTAGAGCAGTACTAAAGGTCCTTGCCCCTCTATGGTGCGCTGTGAATCATTTCCAAAGTTATATGACTCCCATTGTGAAGCCATTCCCGCCTGTGAGAAAAAGGAATCTTTCTTGTTTTCACCCTCCTGTTGTCCTCTGGGTCAAATTTGACGCCGTTTTTCTAAAGTTTCTAAATCAGAAATTTGGGTTTCCTCAACCAATTTGTAAAAATACTAACCTTGGATGGTTCCAGATAACTTCCTCACACATTGACTCATTGATCAGTTCACTATTTTGTATTGATTTGGGTTTTTAATTTTAATTTCAATAGCATTTTAAGAAAGAAAAAAAGACGTAACACTGACAAGTGACAGAAATGTAGGGAAAAAACCACAAAAAAACCTCCAAAAAAATGCAGAAATAATTGACAAGACATTTACAAAGTGTAAAGAACTTCGTGACAGGTTATAAAATGCAAAAAGTGACAACTGTCTAAGAAAACTTAAAAACTTCAAATACACATACTGTCCCAAAAATTGACAAAAACTTGGAAAGTCATAAAAGTGTCCTTAAGGGGTTTTCCCTTAAATTTTGACCCAGAAACGAAATGTTCTCTAGGCAGACAACACGAGGGTCAAAAGCACTCTTCGAGTCTTGAAATGTCCTGTTTCACCGCAACGTAGATGTGCAAATAGGGGCGTTTTGACTGGGGGAAGGGGACTGAGTAATACTAGATACTGAGTAATACTAGAATGAATAGCCGTGGATTAGGGGAGGTGCCCATAGAAAGAAAATCTCATGTCAGCATACGTGCTACGCCCCAGGGGGTGCAGCCAAATCAGCTCTGTGCAGAGTTCCAACTATGAATCACAGATGTGAACGGGTGAATGAAGCAACACAGGTCCTTAGAGCCTCCTCTCGTGTACCATCAAACCCCTCCACAGGCATTATCATCAAGCATGACCCTGGCAATCACTCCCAGCCAGTTCTGCCACGAACCCTGGACAGAATCATTGGCTTGAACATCTGCGTTGAAATTGGTGACGGGTCGTATTCACGTGTTGTTTGTGTGCGTGGGTGTGTTTGGTGTGGGGGGTGTGTGCGTGTGTATCTCTGGTGGGACAAGTAAAGAGTGGTCCATTTGGGACCAGTTTCTGCAAACCTAGTTTTAAACTTCACCTGCTTATTTAATCATTATCATCTGAGGCGTATTGCTCTTTCATTAATCTCCTGTGGCTCGAGTAAACAAAACCGTGTCAAAAGTTGTGTCAATAGACTTGTCTTGGCTCATTCCAAGTATAGGATTATTGAAGGTATATAGATGTCCTATTTCATTGCAACCTGTTTCTTTTGCTAACATTTATAAATTCACACTGACACGATAATTGATGCATGTGCTAAAGAAATGTGTCATGTGTTACAAAAACAACTTGCAAAATATAATGAAACCCACACAAAGTTAAAAGTCATACTAGAAAAGAGTTTTTTTAAGGCATTCAGGGTTGATGCATCCCTCAGTTGACTGCAACAGATATCACACAGCCCCGACCCTTCCTGACAACTTTTCTGAACAGTGGGGAGGTGAGCACAGCTGAAGTGCTCCATCTAGTGATAGTCACTGAAAAAGCACTCGCCGTGGAGATGGAGCATGCACTCCATGCAGAGTCACCAGTATCACCATGCCACACCCAGGGGAGTTGGGAAAGTTGTTGAAATGTGAGACTGTGAGAGTTGAAACTGTTGGCGTACAAACTTTTCTTTCCCTGAAAGCAATTCATCAGTCAGATCGTCACAGTGTATTGCAATTTAAAAACGGGGTAAAGAGGAAAATGAGATTCACACCTCATCACTGTCTGTCTAAAGAAACTGGTTTATCCTTATTAAGCAATAATAATTAAATTATGTCTTACAAGACGTGCTCTGTTTACCAGGACGACGCAATGTAAATGTGGTTCTTCTCACGCACACACCCGACACGTGTAATGCGCACATGCAGTGCAAAATCCATGACAGTCACCAGCTGCAGAAGTGTCTGTGAGTGATAAGGTGGAATCTGGGAGTGTTTAAAAAGAGCAGTGCAGTCAATTCCTATTGTTGTTGTTCTGTTCTTGTTCGGTTGGTAACCACTTTTGTGTCCACTTGGATCTCCCCCACTGTTTCTGTTTTGAAAGAGAAAGAACATGGGCAGCGGAGAGCTTATGGGAGGTGTGACTTGTTGCTACAGGATTGGTCAGATGGTGTTGAGTGTTTCTAACTTTTTGGGGGGGTTACATTTTTTTTTCTTTTAGTTTATCTGCAAATCCTGGGTGGATTTAACCACTGAAGGATGATGGGTTTGATTCCCACGATGATACATCAACCAAGTGTTCCTGAGCAAGACACTTACCAGATAGTGGCTCCGGAGTGTGCAACCTCTGAGATCCAGCAATTTAAGTTGCTTGGATGAAGCTACAGTTAACATTTAATCTAATGTCTTACCTGGGGATTTTGTCTGTGACTATTTTAACTCAGATCTGATCCCAATAGTGTATTATTTCTCACTTTATCATTCTAAACTGGACCAGTGCATCTCTGGACTTGCGTAAAAAGCCATAACCACACTGTAGTATTGTTCTATTGTCTTTCATTGAAAGTCATACAAGCTTAATTGTTTATTTTTTGGGGGCATAGTATTATTTTAGGTCTAACAGTAAATATTGTTGTTCCCATTGCATTAAAGTAGATTTCTCTTTCTAACTCATATCCACTAGGTTCAATGTTAAAAAACAAACAACTTTCTTGTAGGCACGAAGCGCTCAGTGTATCTTTTGGTTATTCACTTTTCCTTGCAATTTAAAAACGGGAATTAAAAACAAAAAACAAGTGGTTGTTTTACTAATACAAATTTGGAAGGGTAGTAATAATATTTTAACATTTTCTATTTCATAATAAACTTAAAACACTAAAAACAGAACAAAAAAGGCCTGTGTTTTTTTTCATATTCTGGTACTCAAGGATGTCAATTTTTAAGGCAACGAGCGCGGAAATACTAGTGTTGCGTTCCGATCCCAGTCTAAAACTACTAACTAACAGATACACGACCAATATCTAATGCCTTTAGATTCAGATTCAGAAATACGTTATTGATCCCAAATGATTCTGTCCTGAACATTTAATCATTTACCAACTGACTCTTTACATGTTGGTGTTTTCATTGGCCACTGTTGCCAATTTTAATGAAAACAAAGAGAATGTTGCTACAAAAAGACACTGTATGCACAAGCATGATTTCATACAGAGTTTGTTTTACGACATGTGAAATACCTCTTGCCAATGAGCAAGGGTGTCAGTGTGGCACCAGAAGGCATACAGGGCACATGTTGTCTGCATGTTTGAGAGAAAACAAAAGTCTTTTCTACAATGACGAAGGAAAAAGTTTAACAGGACTAGGTGAACTTGAGGAGTTGTTTTGCAAGCTAATCCGTGTACTAGAGTCTGGAAAAAATGCTGAAACTGTAAAAACCTCTTATATCAAAAAATTAACACACTAGTTAGATACTGTATAACTCCCATTGTTTTAGATAAGATGCAGGCATAGTTGTACATACTAATACAAACCAGACTAAGCCTTGTAAGGTGATATAAACCTTCTTAAATAAAGAAATAACTGTTTCCAAGTCGGCTAGTAATTATCTAATTAGTATAAGATAATTGTGATTCATTTGCAGACATGTTTGACATTATAGCAGGAAATTGCTGTGGGCGTAGCCTTACTCCCTTGTGATACAAACTGTCCTAACTGGGACCCTTAATGGAACCAGCCATCGTTGATTTATTACACTTGTTTCTCACCTGCTATGACCGGTCAAATCCTGCTGTGAAAACGGTCTGTAGATGAAATACCATGCCTCTTTCATCATGTTACCGACAAGCATCCTGTCAAATGTGATTTATTATTCCAGCTCACAAAAGTTGATTTTGCTCCTATATAATGTTACCTACATCATATTTAGTCCCTGTGCTATCTAGATTTGCGTTTTTGGATAGTGTAACGCTATATATGTTTGCGTTAACTATTATAGTTTGTGATTACATAGTAGTGCACTTTCCGAGGCGTGGATAGAGAAAGAGCACGGAGACAGCTTCGACGGTAACTTGGTCCATTACTTTAATCACTACTTCTTCATGCGACAACTCAAAACTCCACATACATGCCTCCGGATCAACTCATATCCCTCCGCCAACCGAAACAACTGAATTACCGCAGGGTAGGCCTACAACACCCACAAATAGCTCCTGGTTAAATCCATACACGAATCACTGTGCAGGCTACAACTGATGGAATATATTTTGTTTAACTAAATATTCACAAAATAAATCGTCATCTTACATCCCCCCCCCCCCCCTCATCACTTTCTTCGAGAAAATGTCCCCATTTTAATAAATCTCCTCTCACAACTTAAACATTACAAATACCCGAATTATTGCAATAACATGAAACGTGCTTGGTGCAAACCATTGTACTATCCTGCTATACATGACTAGGATGTTTTTAATAAGTAGTACTGATTTTACCAAATACTTAACTATGTGTCACTGTTTTTCAACCAGTGAAATACCTATATAATACAACTATAAAACCCATACACTGTCTATTGAGTGGCACAACTCAAGTACCATACATGTCATGTTTTTTTTTTTTTTTTTTTTTTTTTTTTTTACAACCTCTCCATCTGCAAACCACAATCAACAAAAATGGCAGTACTTTCCATAAACAGTCCTTTTCAGGCGTAAGTGGGAGGTGTGCTCACTCATCGAGCCGCTGGGTCTCCGAACAACCCGTCCTGAACGAGTGGTGGGAGGTCTCGAACATTCCCACAGCAATGTGTCAGCAGGAGGCTGTTTGGTTGTCTGTTGTGGCTGGACTTGAGAGACCCGTCCTGCGTCTCCTCAGCAGGGGCCAGAGGGACAAGCAGGAGCAGAAGCCTGTCAGGGTCAAGTGTTATCGAGTTCCATGGGAGTGAACCCGACACGCATGTGTACTTGGAAGAATGTTCAGATTCTGCTGATGTGGCAAGTTTTTTTCACTGCAGCAAAGAGTTTTTTTCCAACTGACCGATTTGCTTTAATCAAAAAAACATCGATCATAGTGAACCACTTTTGGTCTATCTGAAAGTCTCAAATCCAAGACGTTTTGTACACAACTCCCGGTCGATCCGATGAGATGACTTGTAAAGGTCAGTCCAGTTAGGCTCAGTTTCTTTCTCTGTGGAGTGGATCGTCCATCACACTAGATCTCCAACATTGGTAGGTTTTAACTTTTACATGTTTATTGAAGTAGTACTCACGTTTAGTCTCTGCTCCTCACGATTGACAGCGAACAGCTGAAACCGTGTCCCGGTTGGGGGGATCGGGTCAACAAACCAATTCTGACCATAATTCATGTTGCGTCTGTGGAAGTACTGGTGTAACAGTGTTACACTAGCAGGACCCTAGCTTGCCTCTCTACCATGAGCCAGAAATCAGTGAGTATCCAGTACTAGAATGAGGAGTAGAGTTGAAGGAGAGAACCACTAGCTGGCACTAGTGGTCCCATCACCCGCCATATCATCGATGAGTTTAGCCAACTGTCCCTTTAAAGTCCTGTTAAATCTCTCAACCATCCCATTTCCACCCGGGGGGTATGGTGAGGTTCTTTTCCTTGTTGATGTGCATTCCCTGACTATCGTTTGAATAATTTTCGATTCTATTGTTCTTCACCTGATCTGACAAATAGTTTTCTTCGGTAACCCATGTTCAGGAATGTCTCTTCACAAAGTACTGTGGTGGCTACTGTAGTTGCTGTTCTGATCTGACATATGAAAGCATTACCCTAGCATACGTCGTAAATTGATCTTGCCCTACAGCCCCATACTTTATGTCCCCTGGGAATGAGTGCAGTTCATAATGGTCCGTACCACAACTGGAAAGGTCTTTCTGCTTGTATGGGATTGCAGTGGCCTGTGTCGTGGGACGGTGTTCTTTATGCTTCACATGTCTGACACCTATCACCAAATCATCTTATATCAAAATCAGGTAGGCCAATAGCACATGTTTAGGTTTTTTTGTATGTGCGATCAGCCGCCTATATGACCAGAGAGGGTGGCCTGGCCAGAAGAACTGTCATTTGTCTCTGACTAAGAAGAGTAGTGGGAATCAGCCTTGATACACAACTGGTTGTCATGGTGCAATGTGGAGCTTACGACAGAGCATGTCATGACACAGATATGAGTTTAGGGAATTAATGCCCACCATAGCTTTCTTTGGATTTAGTACCTTTTACTTGTCTAACGGTCAGGACGGTTTGCTCTGCATGCTACTCCATTGATACATTCTGAGAGAAATAGATCAGACAGTTGATTAGCTACATTGTCATTACTACGAGAAAGAGTGCATTGTAAACCAATCCACATTCACATTGCTTGTTTCGTGATGAACCACAGCGAATCTGCTCCGCCACAGCAAACTTGATCCGTCGGAGTGATGCTCCTGAAGAAGGCTGTACTGAGTCGATGTCCAACTGACTAGAGCAGGATGTCCCAGTTTGACAGGAGAGGAGTGAGTCTTCTCGGGAGTGTCTGTGTCCTTGAGACCCACTGGCGTCCTGCTGCAGAGGGGAATCCGTGACATAGACGGTCAGACATTTGTGTGTTTTCTTTCACTTGCACTTGTGTATAGTCCACGATATGGGTGGGGATCCAACTCCAAACCACACCTCCTCGTCTCCTTGCGCGCGTCATGCTGTGACATCCAGTTTCCGTAGAGGGGAGGATGTGGACGTGTGATCTGTGATGATTGTAAATGATTACAGCTAAGTAGTGTCTAAAGTGTCTAACAGACACGACAATGGCCCAGAGTTCTTTGTCATATGTGGACCATTTTTTCTCTGTGCGGGTCAAACATGACTTGCATATGCTAGAACCCGTTCATTCCCCATTTTGAACTGTGAGAGCACGCACCCACAGCATAGGTCGATGCATCTGTACTGATAATATCTGATGAAGTTGGGAAATGCCATTATTGAGGGGATGTGATGCATCTTTAATGCCTGAAAGAGTTGAGCATTCGTCTGTCCAATCAAATGGCACATCTTTTGCGTGAGCCTGTGAGGATGGAGCATGAATGCATCTGGTGTACAAACGTCTATAATATGAGCACAATCCCGAAAATGCTCGTACCTCTGTGGGTGATCTTGGCACAGGCCACTCCCCATACACGGTGGCTGTTTGATCCAGTGTAGCCATCCCGTGACACAACATGTCCCATATACTGACTGCGATTTGCAAAAGTCACATTTCTTCTGGATTTAGTTTCAAACCTGCTGTCTGAATCTGGGTGAGAATGTCTTTTAGGTTCTGAAGATGATCGTCAAAGTCCCGTCCCATACAGATGAGTCATCAGATAAATGACACATGTTTGCCAGTGTAGACCTCTCAAACAAGCTCCATTAGTCTTTGAAAAGTTGGTGGGGTTTTTCAAACCCATGGGCATGACTTTGAATTGGTAGGACCATCACCTGTTGTAAATCCGTTTTGGGCCGTCTCTGTGATTCATTTCAACTTGCCTAATCCACTTGACATGTCCATGGTGGAGAAAAACTGCGAGCCGGACAGTGCATCCAGACTGTCATCAACCCTTGGGAGAGGATGTGCATCTGTGACGGTGACAGAGTTTAGTTTTCGGAAATCAACACCAAAATTCTGTATGTCCCATCTTTCTTTTCACCATGACCACTGGGCTGGCCCAGGGCTTGTACTGTCTTCAATCAGTACCTGAGCTTTGAGCTCTTCCACCTACGGCGGATTTCTGCTTTCATTGAAGGAGAAGTACGATAAGCTCTCTGTGGATGGGAGTGTCCAGGTGTTGTGATTTGTGTGTGACTGGTCTGTCCTTCCAAAGTCAATGGTTGTCTGACTGAAGACGTCTGAGAATGAGTTAAAGTTCTTTTCAATCTCTCATGTTGTGCGGCATGTGAGATCAGGGTGTGAAATATCAGGCAGTACAGTGGCTTGGAGAGTTCACATTTCTGGATGTTGACATTACAGACAGAATTCTCCATTACTGTGTATTCGTCTTTGCCGCAGTCAGATGTGGCATGAAAAGTGCCTATTTGAGTGCCACCATGTAACATGACTTCCTCACTGGAGGGATTAGCCACTTTCAGGTAAAGGGAACCTTGTTCAGCTTTGTCACAGTCCATGCAAAACCAACTATTGACTGATTAGTGTAGTGTGGTTCAAATACACCTACATAGTCATGAGGTGTCAGTCCCTTAGCGTACATCTCTAGCCGAGATGAGCATCTCCGACATGGCTGGGAGTGTAACTGTAGAAGATACTCTGACATCCGTTACTTTAGGGACATATTGGTGTGGCTAACCAATGGTACAACTTGTCATCTACTATGAGGGTCATGTTTCTGGTATTCACACATGATGCTATTAGCAACTAGAAAATCCCAACCCAGAATCAGTGGTTTAGTACAGTTTCTGACAACTTGAAGAGCGTGTGTCATTGGCTTGTGAGCAATACTTAAATTGACTGTAATTGAGCCAACAGAGTCCAAGGGTCACCTGTGACACCAGTGAGAGAACAACTGTTTTTCAATGGGCTTTTTGTGTAGAGCATTGTAGACATCCTAAAATCCTCACTGATAACAAATGTCTGCTCCAGTGTCAACAAAAGCATGTACACAGTCCTCAATCACGACTGACACATATCGTTTTGATACATCCCACCACTGCCACCAGTGTAACGCTAGTATATGTTTGCGTTACTATTAACTAGTTGTGATTACATATTAGTACTTCGAGGCGTGGAAAGAGAAAGGCACGAGACAGCTTCGACGGTAACTTGGTCCATTCTTTAATCACACTTCCTTCAGTGCCGAACAACTCAAAACTCAACATACATGCCTCATATCAACTCATATCCCTCCGCCAACCTGACAACTGAATTACACCAGGGTAGGCCTACAACACCCCAATAGCTCCCTGGTTAAATCAATACACAGAATACACTGTGACGCTACAACTGATGGAATTATATTGTTAACTAAATATTCACAAAATAAATCTCATCTTACATAGCAACTCATATTAATGCAAAAATGTGAAATGTGTCTCTGGTTTGCACGTGCAAAGACTGCCATTAAAAAGGCTATATAAAAACACACCAAATCACATGCCAAAAGGACACTTTCTATAACGTCTACAACCGTATTCTGCCCTGGTCCCAGAGACCCACAGCAATCTCCCCGGGTCCCAGATACCCGACAGCATTCTGTCCCGTCCAGAGACCCGACAGCCAGGCCGCGGTTGAAGAAAAATCAACCGCGTTCTCCCGGGTCCCAGAGACCCACGCATTCTGCCCCGGTCCCAGAAACGACAGTATTCTGCCCTGGGTCCCAGAAACCCGACAGCATTCTCCCCGGGTCCCAGAAACCTGACAGCATTCTTCCCGGGTCCCAGAGACCAACATCATTCTGTCCGGGTCCCGAGAGCCGACAGCATTCTGTCCCGGGTCCCAGAGAGCCGACAGCATTCTGTCCCGGGTCTAGAAGACCTACAGCTTTCTGTCCCCGGTCCAGAGAGCCGACAGCATTCTGTCCCGACCCAGAGAGCCGACACCGAGGCCGACAGTCGCTCTCGCTATGCTGATAAGCAGTTGTATTTGCAGCAATGGCCCAGTGAAGTGTGAAAACAATATATAATATACACTTAAAAAGTCTTGGAAAGCGTGCAACAGGTTTAATTTTGTAGTCTTGTTGTTGTGTGTGCAGATTCGTGACTGTTTCCCTCCTCAGGAGGTCCTGCTGTTAGTAGCAGAACGGCTGCGTCGCTGATGCGGTTTCATCAGATGTAGCAACGTTATATGGAACAACACAAGCATACATTCAGAAATGAGCAAACTACATGTAGGCTATGGCAAAAACGTTAACAGTTTTTTAACTTTTTTCAATTAATTGCAACAAATGTGGTCACGAATTTACCCGTGACTCCATCTGGAAAATTATTCGCGATATCGTAATTTTGACCCTCTGGATTTACCGTTGGACACACCTCCGCATGAGACGAGACCGCATGAGACGGGACGGATGACATGCGACGCTCCAGGCTGCAACCATACCCGTCTCCTTTTTTGACCAACTCAGGGAGGCAGTCTGTCCGACTGCCTTTTCTGCCGACGTTCGGCCGTCGGGTTGGTGTGTCAGGCATTATCCCACATTAGTCCTTATACATTGCAGTACAATATGTGACATTCATTTTCCACAATGTACGATGTTTAAATGAACAGACTGACTGACATTCTTCAGATGCAATCAAACCATCAGTCAACCCATTTTCGGACCTCACCCTGCTTATCGATGTGACGGCTGACTACAGAGGAGTGTAATGACAACAGAGGAAGGCAGTCAGGCAGCCTGGCTTGGTTGATGATAGAGATAACTGGAAGGTTATCATTTTCTACTGGCATGTTTCTGTTAAGTGTAGGCTGCAATGATGATTATAAACCAGTAAAAGTAGCTTGTACATTTTTCGTATGTTTTAGAAGTTGGCTGTGTTTTTGTCAATGATCAATGTTTTTAAGAGGTGCAAAGGTACGTTTACGAGAAACGTGTCATGCTTGTCCTACTATTCAGTTAGGGAAGCAGTTTAACGAAAACTACATTTCTGTTGGACTAATTCAGTCACAGTTTTCAAACCTTTGTGATTCAATCTCAGAATCGGATAATCACATTATTGCAATCGTGGAAGAAATATTGAGATATTTCATGTAAATACCATAAGGTAGAAATAGTGTAAACATACTCTGTTGATTAGAAGTAAAAGTCATTCATTCAAAGTATTAAAGTATTAGCATCAAAACATACTTAAAGTAGAAAACAGTACTTCTTGTGCAGAATGGCCCTTTGGAATCAGAATCAGAATCAGCTTTATTTGCCAGTTATTTAGAATCATATTACTGAATTATAATTATGAATGCATTGTGTATTGTGTGTACATCTCATTCATGTTGCAGCTGGTAAAGGTCAAGCTATTTTCAGATACTTCATATGCTGCTGGGTAGCTTAATCTACATATGGGGGATATAGAAAAAATCAGATATCACGATATTTTGGACCAAATACATCAATGTATAATAATATTCACTGTCTTAAATCCAAAAATGACCACAATATGTCATCAGATATTAAGGAAACATGATAAGCTGAAATACTATCTTTTCAAACATCAAAGCTAATGCCATTATTTTCTCCTTTAAAAGTTCCGTTCCATGACGAAAACCCAGTACGCTACAGCTGTGGTACAGCCATGGAAGCAGCAAACGGGACCAATGGAGATTATACTCAACCTAAAATAACCTTGGCATTTTTCTGACAGTTGCATGACCAGAGATGTAACAAAACCTTGAAAAATATTGGAGATGTCTTTGAAAGATTGAGACAGCTTAGAGCCCAAAAGGATGCAGAAATGGCTCCTCCTGAACAGTTCAGCATTAAGTTTTAGGCTAATTTATCATGACTACTAGGGACAGGCATTTTAAGTCATTTCAACATTTGTATACTCACACTGAATTATATGGAGTACTGAATACTCATATTGGTTACTCGCAAAAACAATTGAGACACAGGCAGTAAAGTGATCCCGATGGTCCTGGCTAAAGCTGCAATGTTAACACGCCATAACTGCTAACATTACCGGAGGACGAGGCAAGCGGTTCACGGCTATCTACAACATGTATCCTGTTCAGCAGCCATAGTTTTGTTTGTTGGGTAGAGAGGATGGCGAGGTCATGATGTTTTAGCGGTTGTTGCAGTAATTTTAAAGCTATAGTGCGTAGTTTCTGTCTCCCCCATGAGTAATTCTAAGACTATTGGCGTTCCCACATGATTCAGTCTTCCGTGATCATGCACGCGCCCCCACCCCTCCTCCACACAGTTGCTAATATGCAAAGAGGGCACGGAGGATTAAAAAAATATGATGGACTCTTCGCTCTGTTTATATACAAGCCCTTAAAGTTTTAGACAGACAACAAAATACTTATCACCACTGTAAAATCCTTAACAAATATGCCATCCTCAGTTGGGAATTAGGGAGTGCCTAATGTTCAAGATCTTGAATGGCAAAGCTCCACCACCACTCAATATGTTTATTAAACAAAATAACTTTGAAAATAGAACCACTAGGTCAGCTCTGAGAAGGGGCTGGGTTGCTCCTTACAGGTCCAACTCTTTTAGTTAATCATGCTTTTCAGTTAGAGCTTCCAATATGTGGAACACACTACCAAATGAAATAAGAAACTGCACCTCCTACCAAAATTTCACACAAAGTTTCAAGTCCTGGCTCTTGACAAATCAAGAGTGATCATTTTTAATCCCCAGGTAATTTTATATTGTTGTTATCACTGTTGATTTGTTGCTAACATGTTTGATGTCTTGCCTTGTGACAAATATAGCCTACTCTGCACTACCTGGGCATGTGTGTTTTAATTAATTTGTATTATACCATCTTTTATCATATTAACTGAAGATACTGTTGTTGTGTAATCTCAGCTAGTGTTCTGTTGCTTTCTGCAGCTACACACAGCATACTAAAAAACAAAACAAACAAAGAAGCTTATATTTCTGATCTAGCTGTCTGTATGGTGTCTTTTTGATTACGATGTGTATATTTTAATCCCTATTAATGCTTTTTAATGTTGTTGTTTTTTTGTTGCTTCTTCCTGCCATGGTCTAAAATCATCTGGCTAAAGGACCACGATTGAAAATTAGCCGACTGGCTAACACTGGTACATTTACAGAAATGTTGATTAATTTGTGTTGTCCTTTATAAATACAAATACAAATACAGTTAATTATCCCTGTGTTGAACATCTGGCCCTTTGTGTGACAAAAAAAACTTTGGCCATCTCAGAACTGCCTTGCCCTCAACCTTGGGCCCCAAGTTTCACTGGAGCAAAATTGTCACTGGTATGTGCCATTTCTGTCACTGCTATGAGTGAATATTTTACAAGATAGTTACACATAGCAGTTTCTTCTATTAGAGCACAATATTTAAAAGTATGTGTCTGTGCCTCCAAACTTGTTTTCAAGCAACCTAACGAGGAAGGCTGCAATTACAAACTTCCTAAGGTTCAAGATGAACCGAGTATTATTCAAAGGAATGTCCCTTCATTGAGAAACATGTGGAATCACAAGTTCAACCTGAAAAAAATGGATCAGCCCCTATCCACCAGTCATCACATCGGTGTTGATGAAGAGATTGCATAGAAGAGGAAGGGGGTAACCGGTCAGCCGCATTCTTCCCTTTCAACTACCCCTCCTAGCCCTTCCCACTTTGCTGTGTGTGACAGCTATATAACCAAGGAGACCAGGAGATGCTTTCAGCTGCAGATCAACTCCAGTAATCTACCTACCTACCTGATCCAGATACAGACCTTCCAGCATGTCGTTCAGCAGCACATCCTACGGCCAGAGGACCATGAGTGTTTACGGTGGAGCAGGCGGCCGTGGCACCCGCATCTCCTCATCCCAGCAGAGCTA
>NC_045734.1:22830592-22830773 GCF_008692095.1 Etheostoma spectabile | reverse complement strand
TCTGGAGGCTTCAACATGTCTGATGGCCTGGACCTCCACGTCGGGGCCAATGAGAAGGCCACCATGCAGAACCTGAACGATCGTCTGGGCTCCTACCTGGAGAAGGTGCACATCCTGGAGAAGGAGAACAACAGATTGGACATGCAGATCAGAGAGTGGTACCAGAGCAGAACTGTCGTCT
>NC_045734.1:22830179-22830582 GCF_008692095.1 Etheostoma spectabile | reverse complement strand
CACCAAATACTTTGCCATCATCGATGACCTGAAGGACAAGGTGAGAGGAGACAGATGTGTGTGTTTCTGTGTTTTCTGTTACCTTCCTCTTCTCATCTTTTACTGTGACTGTGTGGGAAGAGATCTGTTGGTGTGTAATAATCGCAAAAGGATGCAGTGTAGGTTTACTGCAGAGCCCAGCCAATGTATCAGGAAGTTGCTATAATGAGTCAATATTTTACAGCACATTATTTTGCAAAGGCTGCAAATACATTTCTTCATTTAACCATAAAAATTGTTATTATTATGTATTAGTAAAGGGTAATTACCCTTCTGAAAGATTAGTTAGATTAGAATGATTAGTTACCCTTTTGATAAAGGGAAACTAATAATTTGTTACCCTTCTGAAAAAGGGTAACTAATC
>NC_045734.1:22828416-22830169 GCF_008692095.1 Etheostoma spectabile | reverse complement strand
CTTCTGAAAAAGGGTAACTACCCTTCTAAAAAAGGGTGCTCACTCGTTACTCCTTCAAAAACAGTAACTACCCTTTTTTGAGTACCTTACTGTAAAGTGTCACTTACAACATTATGGAATATGAGGTTATCGTACTTTTTCTGACATGTTTCTCTGTTTTTGTATTTGTCCCCAGATTCGTATCGCCTCCAGGCTTAATGCCAAGTCAGTCCTGGACATTGACAATGCAAAACTGGCTGCTGATGATTTCAAAATGAAGTGAGTGTATCCCCCTGTCCCAATCTTGGATGTTACAAAAGTGAAACTTTACATGCATATCAAAGGTAATCTTAATGACCAACTAAACCCTCCTGTGTTTCCCCATCAGGTATGAGAACGAGTTGGCCATGAGGTTGGCTGTGGAGGCGGACATCTCTGGACTGAAGAGGGCGCTGGATGAGATGAACCTGGCCAAAATGGACCTGGAGAGTCAGTATGAGGCCCTGAAAGACGAGCTCATCATGCTCAAGAGGAATCACGAAGAGGTGAGAGTGTATACAGTAGATGAGGGAGTTGGTGATTGCAGTTTCACAATCATCAAAACTGATGAGTTTGCAACTGTCACCCCGGTTACATTCCTCCACACAGACCAACCCCTAATCCTTGTATGCACTTACCTGAAAGAGAGTGTTACTACACTGGTGATTAATTAAACTCATCATCATTAGCTCTAGAGCAAAAAACACAGCAGCTATTCACTGTAAGACAAAGTTGTGACCATTCTTATTTTTTATTTTATACACACATTAAGTAACATTTCTGTAAACCGGCCAGTGTCAGTGCCAATTTTCAACTGTGGTCCTTTGGCCAGAATGGTTTAGACCAGAGCAACAGGAAACAACAAGACATTAGTACAGGTTAAACTGTACAGACACAATAAAGACAGCTAAAGCAAAAAATAAGCTTTCTCAATAAGCCATGCAGAGTCATAAGAAGCAGCAAGACATCAGCACAGTTACACATGAACAGTATCCCCATTCAGTTTAAGAAGCCATGCAAGCATCAAAACACAGCCAAGCAACACAGACCCGAGCCCTCTTCTTGCAACTTTCAACCATGCAAAGCAGTAGCAATTAGTAATAAAAGGATGAAATAGGCTACATCACTCATGAGGGAGGTGTTAATACAACACAGGTTAATAAGATGGTAAAATAGTTTAAATACAAGTTTTCTTTCATACATACCCAAGCAGGGCAGGCTATATTTGACACCGGGCAATATATCAAACATCAAACATGTTAGCAGCAGATCAGCAGTGATAACAACAACATCATAAAATGTCCAGGAGATCAAAAAAGTCAGACTTTCCAAGAGCCACGCTTTGTGTGAAGTTATTGTTGGTGGTGCAGTTTATTGTTACATTTGGTAGTGTACCACCTATTAGAGGCTCTAAAAGGAAAAGTAAGATTGACCATTAATCAAAGCCTAACCCTAACCCTCTATTGTGACCTGAGCTGTTAGGAGTTTGCACACATGGCCTCTGCCTGCCTTACTTCTGATAACACTGAGGAAATCCTATGTTAGGTGAATGCTTTTATATACAGGTCTGTCGCCTTTCCTCCCTTTCCCCAGCGCTGCCCCTTTCCCTCTACACACTTCCTTGTATTCTTCTCTCCTTCCATTAGCTCATTGCTACTGTTTGTCTCTCTCTCTCTCTGTCACACACTCACACATACAGACACACACGCACACACGCACACGCACACACACACAC
>NC_045734.1:22826742-22828406 GCF_008692095.1 Etheostoma spectabile | reverse complement strand
ACACACACACACACACACACACATACACACATACATGTTCATCAAAGATCAAATAACCAAAAGCAATGCAAAACTTTACAAAAAGAAACCATTGGATGCTGTTTTTGTAATAATGACAACATTTTTAATTATTTTTATTAATTTGTTAAGTTATCATACTGGCTGACTGAAGAATTGTCCTTTGTTCCCTACAGGAGTTGGTTCTTCTGAGGAGTCAGATGGGCGGCCAGGTCAATGTGGCCGTGGATGCTTCTCCCTCTACAGACCTGAACCAGGTTATGTCAGAGATCAGGGAACACTACGAGAGTCTGATTGCCAAGAACCGCAAGGAACTTGAGGCATGGTACCAAAACAAGGTGAGAAGCTAAAAATGCTCAGGAAACAGCCACATTGGCCGCCTTTAAAGAGTTAAATTGATCTTATTTAGCTAAATAGTATGTCAGTAATCTACTATAATTGTTGGGTGAAATGATAAATTTTGTTTTTGTGATCTGCATAGATTACAGCAGTTGAGCAGGACGTGATCACTCACACAGAGATTCTGGTGACGTCCCGCACAGAGATTAAGGACCTGAAGAGCACCCTCCAGAGGCTTCAGATTGAACTGCAGTCCAATTTGAGCATGGTACGTCAACAAACTGACACGCTGATGCTACTACACAGATTAACAACACTGTAGATGTTTAAAGAAATAGTTTGCCATTTTGGGAAACACTTATAATCTTCCTTTCTGAAAGATGAGAAGACTGATATCACTCATGTCTGTGAAAAATTAAGCTAATTTAAAGCCAGCAGCTGATTATCTTAGCTTTGCAGCTAGCATGAACATCGTAACTTCCAGGAATCCACAGTGTGTCATTTTTACACAGACACCACACAAACAAGATATATACTATTTGTGAGCTTCAAAGATGTTGGGAGTCAGATTGTGTTAGTGTCCGAGCCATGATAGTTGCTTCCAATTTCAGTCCTTATGCTAAGCTACAAGCTAACCGGCCGCTTGCTGCAGTTTCATATTTAGTAGACCATGGATGTATAACAAGAACTGGATACATTACTAGAAACCTACCCCTCTGAGCCGTATAAGCGCTTTGCTAACTTGAATGGGGAATAAATGATTTAAACGTGTAGCTATTCTAGACTTTTCCATCGTGACTTGATGGATCAAATTCTGATAAAGAAACGTGTCATTTTGTGACGCTCAAGGCAATGTATCCACTAATTTACAGATGTCACTTTCATATGTATTTCTGAGAAAAAGTATTTTGGACCCCATTGGAATCAGGTGACGCATAGAAGAATTGCCACTTTTTGGCTTCACCTCCATGGGGCCCATAGCAGACATGTTAGTGTATTCATAGTTCTCATATGCAAAACTCTGCAACAAAGCAAAAAAAGTTCATTCCAAAATGGGCAGAACCACTTTCTGCTAGTTACAAACTCACGCCAACAAGCCTTGCAGCAGATTTTTACCAGCAATAGGTAACATCTCCAAATTTGAATTACTGACTGCCTAAAATTCTTCTACCTACTACAACAGAAAGCGTCTCTGGAGGGCACCCTGGCAGAGACTCAGGCGCGTTACGCTGCACAGCTAGCAAGCCTCCAGAACATGGTCACAAGCCTGGAGGCTCAGTTGTCCCAGCTCCACGCTAACATCACCA
>NC_045734.1:22826355-22826732 GCF_008692095.1 Etheostoma spectabile | reverse complement strand
GGAGTACGACATTCTGCTGGACCTCAAAACCCGGCTGGAGCTGGAGATCGCTGAGTACAGGAGGTTGCTGGATGGGGAGGACGACAGGTGAGACCTGGGGAAGAGAGAGAAACACTTACTGGACAGGGGGATTACAGAGAAATAATATCTACTCCAGCTAAAAACATGTGATTACAATGTGGATTTGTTCTAGACTAATGTTTTCTTTCTTTTTCTCTCCATTACCAGTTCCAGACAAGGTGAGCATTTTTTCACATTTGTATTTTTCCAGTCTTTAAATCTTCCAGTTTTAACTGAGTTTAAGAAAGGTGATGTGATATGCTCATCACTTTTGTGTCTTTTTGTTTTCCTCAGTGGTCAAAAAGGTCATCACAGTG
>NC_045734.1:22794813-22826345 GCF_008692095.1 Etheostoma spectabile | reverse complement strand
TTGTGGATGGAAGGGTGGTCGAGAGCAGCAAGACCGTTGATACGGGCGTGAATGAGATTAAGTGATAAACTGGAAGCAATAACAAAAATCAATAAAGATCATGCAGTTGAATTAAACGTTCTTATGTGTTTTTTATATTTTATAATAAACAGAATACTCCACATTGTCCCTCACTGATGAATAATTAACATTTTATATTCTGTACAGAAGTACATATCAGATTTGGTTGCTAATAGATTAAACTTACTCACACATGCGTTAATCAAAGTTCTTTTTTGTTTAAAAAAAAGATGCAAACCATGCACTGGTGCACTTCGATTAAGTCTCAACCCTTAAAAGGATATTTCACTTTTGTCGAACTTGTAAAAAATCCGCAGCCTTAACTCCACCCAAAGTAACTTACACTGTAGCTTACAGATAAGCTACAGTGGTGTGAAAAAGTGTTTGCCCCCTTCCTCATTTCCTGTTCCTTTGCACGTTTGTCACACTGAAGTGTTTCGGAACATCAAACCAATTTAAACAATAGTCAAGGACAACACAAGTAAACACAAAATGCAATTTGTAAATGAAGGTGTTTATTATTAAAAGTGAAAAAAAATCCAAACCATCATGGCCCTGTGTGAAAAAGTGATTGCCCCCCTTGTTAAAACATACTATAACTGTGGTTGTCCACACCTGAGTTCAATTTCTCTAGCCACACCCAGGCCTGATTATTCCTGAGTTATGGTGTTGAATGATGGCCATAAAAGTGTGTTTGCACAACATTATTATGTCACAGGGAAGTTTATTTTTGACCTTTTGGATATAAAATTCCATAATTTCATAATTTTATACTATTAGACATCTGTGTGAAATGTCATAATTAGCGTAGCAATACTTCATGGCCAAAACATGTTTTGTGATCATTGTCTTCCAAAGTACAGTCAGTTCATTCTGGAGTTCAAGTGCACACTTGTGCCAGAGGTGAAGGCCTATTCAGGATAATGGGAGAGACATGAGGTAACGGTAAATGTGACCTCAATAATTCGCTCCAAGGGTTCAACAGAAATGGTACTGACAGATACATGCAGACGGACATACGGACAACAAAAAATGCCTCTGACCACGGCTGTCGCCGACACAAAAGCATAAAAATCTCTGCACCTCAGGGATGTGGAAATGTTGAATGTGACATAAAAGGTATGTTATGATATGGTATACGTTGGCTGCAGAGGCAGGTAAGTATTGTACAAAGCGTTAATTAGAGATTATTTGCAATATAGTCTGGTTTGTTGGGCTGTGAAATGAAACTAAATGGTATTCTAAATGTGTGGTAAAACAATGAGCTAAAAAAAGCAAAACTAAAATCGCCCCTCAAAGATGCAAAATTGTGAAATAACTCTTTCAGAATTTTTTGGTACATCTTCTCACAACGTGTATTTATTCATTGTTAACATAAAAAGATTGATTAATATAGCTTTCACGTTACATGGAAAAACATTCATTGTTCATTAGTAATGGACAACAATAGAAATGTGGAATATTCTTTTCATTTTTTAACACACAAGAAACGTTTATTCAATTGTATGATCTTTTCAGATTTTTGCTATTGCTTCCAATATATCAATTTCTCTCCTTCACGTCAACATCAACAGTCTCGCTGCTCTCTACTATCTTTCCATTCACAACTGTCTCCACCACTGTGATGACCTTCGTGACCACTGAAAACAATGAACAGAAAAGACAATGATAATCAAATCACATCACATTTCTTAACTCATTTGAAACTAAAGCATTGTAATGATAAAATACTAATAATATGCATGTGAAAAAATGCTCACCTTGTCTTGAACTGGTATTGGAGAGAAAAACAAAGAAGGAAACATAAGTCTAGAACATCTCCACATGATTATTAAATGTTTATACCACATGTAAGTGGCTATTTTTGTCCAGTAAGTCTCTCTTCACCAGGTCTCACCTGTCATCCTCCCCATCCAGCAACCTCCTGTACTCAGCGATCTCCAGCTCCAGCCGGGTCTTGAGGTCCAGCAGAACTTCGTACTCCTGCTTGTTGCTGGTGATGTTAGCGTGGAGCTGGGACAGCTGAGCCTCCAGGCTTGTGACCATGTTCTGGAGGCTTGCTAGCTGTGTAGCGTAGCGAGCCTGAGCCTCTGACAAGGTGCCCTCCAGAGATGCTTTCTGTTGTGGTCAGAGGAAGAAATTAGGCAAATAGGCAGACAGTGATTAAAAGTAAGTTACTTGATAGTGGTAAGAATCTGCTGCAATGCTTGTTGGCGTGAGTGTTTAACTAGCATCATGTGGTTCTGCATACAAAAGGCAACCTTTATTCGTTTTTTTACTGAGTTAGATGAGAAGATTGAAGCCACTAACATGTCAGCTAGACATGAAACTGCAGCCAGTTAGCCTATAGCTTAGCCTAAGGAATAGAATCATTGAAACCGCTAGCCTGGCTCAGACAAAGATAACAAGATCTGCCTACCAGCATCTTTTAAGCTCAAAATATTTACAGTATGTATTCATAATATGTTGTTTGTTTAGTGCCAATAAAAAGAAACACCATGGGGATTCCTGGAAGTTACTGGTTTTATGCTAACTGTGAAGCTAACCTAACCTGGTGCTGGCTGTAGTTTTGTATTTAACAGATATAAGACAACAAAGAATATCAGTGTGTTTCCCAAATGTCACAACTATTTCTTTAAACATCTACAGTGAAGCTAGTAATATGTACCATATACACATATTGTAAGTACCATCACGGTGTAACATCCAAAAGGTAATTCATCTTTTTTTTTTTACATACCATGCTCAAATGGGACTGCAGTTCAATCTGAAGCATCTGGAATGTGCTTTTCAGGTCCTTAACCTTTCTGCTGAACGTCACCAGTACTTCTTTGTGTGTGTTCACTTCCTGCGTCACTGCTGTAATCTGGGCAGATCAGAGAAACAATATTCATTGTTTTATCCAACAATTTTAGAAAATTAACTGACACAATGTCGTCTTAATAAGCCTAATGTACCGATAAATACATTGGAGGTCGCCAAAGTGGCGGTTTCATAAGCATTTCTTGCTTCTCACCTTTTTCTGGTACCATGTCTCAAGTTCTTTGCGGTTCTGGCCGATCACATTCTCGTAGTGTTCCCTGATCTCTGAGATAACCTGGTTCAGGTCTGTAGAGGGAGAAGCATCCACGGTTACATTGACCTGGCCTCCCATCTGACTCCTCAGAAGAGCCAACTCCTGTATGGGAAAAAGGACAATGCCTCAGTCAGCTGGTGTATTAACTTAAAATAATTGTGTGTGTGTGTGTGTGTGTGTGTGTGTGTGTGTGTGTGTGTGTGTGTGTGTGTGTGCGTGTGCTTGTGCGTGTGCGTGTGTGTGTGTGTGTGGCAGAGACAAACAGAAGCAATGAGCTAATGGAGGGAAATAAGAATACAACTAGGAAGTGAGCAGAGGGAAGAAGCGCAAAGCCGGGGAAAGGGTGAAAAGGCGGCAGACCTGTTTATAAAAGCATTAACCTTACATGGAAATTCCTCAGTGTAAGACAGAGGCTGTGTTTTCAGGCCAGAGTTTCTTGCGGTTTCAAGTTATGTGCATACAAGAAGTGGGTGTTGGTCTGTGTCGAAGAATGTATCAGGGGTGTCGACAGATGCATGATGAAACATGTGAAACTTCCATCAACAAATTGGGCCAAATGGGTACACACCACTATTCCCTGAATTATACATTCTCACCTCTTCGTGATTCCTTTTGAGCATGATGAGCTCTTCCTTCAGGGTCTCACACTGATTCTCTAAATCTATTTTGGTCAGGGACATCTCATCAAATGTCCTCTTCAGTCCAGAGATGTCTGCCTCCACAGCCATCCTCATGGCCAGCTCTGTCTCATACCTGATGGGGGAACAAAGGAGTGTTTAGTTGGTCAGTAAGATTAGCTTTGATGTGCATACGTTAAGTTTAATTTCTTGTATGTTGCATCGTAGTGTGGGACAGGGGGATACACTCACTTCATTTTAAAATCATCAGCAGCCATTTTTGCATTTTCAATGTCCAGGACTGTCTTGGCATTAAGCTTAGAGGCGATACAAATCTGAGGAGGAAACAAAAATAAGGAAACAAGTGAGAAAAAGCTCATGTTCCATACTGTTGTGTTATGTGCTTCCTGATGAGACTAATACACAAAGTTGGTGATGGGTTTCCTGTATGGGTCATAACCCCACATACAGTATACACACCAACAGATACTCACTTCTCCAACACTCTCAAAGTGAAAGATGAGAAGAGAAAGATAACAGAACACATAGAAACATACACACACACACACACACACACATCTGTCTCCTTCCAAAGCAAATGAGCAGTGTATTATAAATAAGGACTCACCTTGTCCTTCAGGTCATCGATGATGGCAAAGTATTTGGTGTAGTCGTGGCAGACGACAGTTCTGCTCTGGTACCACTCTCTGATCTGCATGTCCAACTTGTTGTTCTCCGTCTCCAGGATGTGCACCTTCTCCAGGTAGGAACCCAGACGATTGTTCAGGTTCTGCATGGTGGCCTTCTCGTTGGCCCCAACGTGGAGGTCCAGGCCATCAGACATGTTGAAGCTTCCGGAGGATGCTCCATAGCTCTGCTGGGATGAGGAGATGCGGGTGCCACGGCCGCCTGCTCCACCATACACACTCATGGTCTTCTGGTCATAGCTCTGCTGGGAGGAGGAGATCCGGGCCGCAAGGCCTCCTGCTCCACTGCAAACACTTGTAGACTTCTGGTCGTAGCATATGTTACCGAACGTCATGTTGGAAGGTCTGTATCTGGATCAGGTAGGTAGGTAGATTACTGGAGTTGATCTGCAGCTGAAACCATCTCCTGGTCTCCTTGGTTATATAGCTGTTACACGCAGCAAAGTGGGAAGGGCTAAGAGGGGTAGTTGAAAGGGAAGAATGTGGCTGACCAGTTACCCCCTTAATCTTCTATGCAAAATCTTCATTAGCACAGGTGTGGTGACTGGTGGGGTTCATCTGCCTTTTTTCAGGTGGAACCCGTGATTCCACATTTCAACTTTTTTCAATTAATGGACATTTCTTGATTATCTTTAGTTCTTCTTAAACCTTGTTTAAGAAGTTTGTACTTAGAGCCTTCATTGTTAGGTTTCTTGAAAGCAACTTTAGAGGCCCAGAAACTTATACTTTAAAATGCTTACTTCTTACTTCTTTAAATACTTCTAGTAGTTTTTGTCACATAAACGTCTAGGCCAGATATTCAACATTGGGATAATTAAGATTTATACAATATTACCGTCTTCGTGAAAATGAAAAAAAAATTGAAGTATTATACATGTCTTATATGTGTTATATGCATGGACTTACAAGTTGCCTCTTACATTTGAAAAAAAAAACATGGAACTCTATCCGTATATGTCAAAACATAGATATTATCCTAAATTAATCACACAGTGCTTACATGCTGTGATGGTGAGTTTTGAACAAAAACTGAGCAAAGATCATGTTGTGAATGAACAGTAGACTATTTCATTGTCAACATCATACAAATCACACAGGTGATTTGTATGAATCACACACTTTCTGTCCTTTTAATTGCAAACATAGTAAATAACAGTATTCTCAATTTTAAATTACTCAGAAATCACTAAAACTAAAACTAAAATGTATTCCTATAAACAGTACATTTTACACGTTTAGTAAACCAAACTGTGAATTTATCTTTAAAATATCACCACACACTGCAAGTTATATAAGAAATATGATTTTGCATCACAATATCTTTATGTAAGCAACCCGGGAAATCTGTTAACTTATTGCTTAAATATATTTACTTAGCAGCCGAGTACATAATTTTATAAACATACATTTAATACAATATACATTTTAATAACAATAAAACACACTTGAGTTGAGTTGACTGCCTCACTGTCTGTCTATGTCTGTAAACTTTTGGCGTGGCTTGGGAGTGGACTCTTTGAGCAGCAAAGTAATTGCATTCTGGGATTTGGTGTCTTTCATCCACATGAGCCAAAAACACATTTTCTGGCTTTTCTCGCCCTAAAAGGCACCAAACTCGAATAGAATTTAACATTTCTATTACACAAGTGACCCAATTTAACGATATGTTCATCTTTCGAATGGTGAAATATCCCTTTACATTACCCAGCAACAAACAAAGCAGCTGCAATTAGCTCCACATTTAAAATCTGAAGCATAAAAGGGATGTACACATTAATAAATTCATAATTATAATCCAGTTATATGATTCTAAATGGGCCATACTGTATAATAAATACTTTAACTTTTTGTCATAAGTAGCCTTTATTTTGATGCCAATACTAATTTCCCTTAGGTAAGACTTTGAATGCATGACTTTTACTTGTATTTTACCAATAATATCTTTACACTGGGAAATTTCTACTTAGATCTTATTACTTCTTCCACTACTGCAATTTGGGATTGCACCACCAAGGGTGTAACACTGAGATTAAATAAATATGACAGAAATTTAGTTTTCTTTAGAAAGTTTCCTCTACTGATTAGGACAAGCCTGACAAGGTACTGAAAAACTCTTTTTCACTGGTAAACTGCACTCACACCACTTTCACAGACCTTTGGTTCATCTACAAACCATGCTATGACATAATGTTAAATTAGGACACAAATAAGTCAAACAGGACAAAATGTGAGATAGCAAACAGGCAGCCTGTTAGTGCATTCACAAATGTAAGTATTGGATTCTTATTTTGCAAATCAAATTGTGTGTAAGATTTGCCCTAGATCATGACTTAAGTCATTTTTCATGATAAGTTGGGAAGCTCAATTCCTGACATGGACTTTTGGAGAATTTCTGTGCTGACTGCCACCTCCTTGTTCAGCGTATCTGACTGTAGTGGACATGGGAGATTTGTTTCACCAGTGAAACAAGTTTTTCTCGTCAGGCTTGTCCTACTGTTTAGTGGGGGAAACTATCTAAGGAAAACTACATTTCTGTTGCATTTATTCAATCTCAGTGTAACACCCTCTATAGCCGCTTTCCAGGCAGATAATTACAGGAAAGTAGTTATGGTAATTATCCACTTCTAAACAGTTCTATTAACTACTCTCCCCCATAACTGGTTTCTCCATTTGCATTTGCACTGGCCAAGTGGCCACAAGAACTGGTCGGAGGGGTAAGGGAGTAACGCAAGCCCGGCAACGGTCTTTATGGCGTTAAAATGCAAAAAACAAATGAACCAAAGTATGAACTAATGACTAAATCTAATGTACATAGCCTGTCATAAGTTAAATTCTCCCAAAGAGAAACGGTATCTCTCTTTCCCCTGCATCAACTGCAAAATAAAAGACTTTTATTTACGAGAGTGGTCTGAGAGACCTCTAACTTACAGCGAGGTCTCCGAGCATGACTGTCCAAGTGACGACCTAACGGCCCTGGGAGGCACTAGCTGGCTGTGGCATCACTTTATGGAGCTTCTCAACTCAAAAAACAACGTTCTCACAAGTGAATTTAGTGATGAATAAGATGGCGAAAATTGTTTAAATTGTCCCATTGTTGGTCTGTCTGTACCGGAAACATGACTCTCATTGACCTAGGTTCCTATGCAGATAAGGGAACTGCAAAAAGACCCTGAAGTAGGAATTGAAAGAGTTACAGGAACTGTGGTCTTAGGAACATAAAAATCCCCAAATTGGTCCAGTCAGACCCCAAGAAAAAAAGGTTCTAGGAATGTTATGTTCTGGGAACCACAAAAATCCCTCCGGTTAGTAAGCGGTTCCTGATGAAATTCCAAATTGCAGTGGTGGAAGAAGTATCCAGATTAATTGACTTAATTAAAGTAAAAATGCCACAGTGTAAAATACTCTGTCATAACTGAAAGTCATGGATTCAAAATGTTAATAATAAAAGTATTGGCATGAAATTATACTTAAAGTACAAAAACTACTCAACATGCAGAATGGCTCTTGGTCATATATATTATATTACTGGATTATAATTATAAGTGCCTTAGCTTGATTAATAATAATACCTCATCATGTAGTAGTTGATTCATATATTGTATTAATATTTGGAATCTGCTAAATTAACTTAAGCTATCAAATAAATGATGTGGAATAGAAGCATAAAGTGGCATAAAATAAAAATAAAAAAACTTAAGTAAAGTATCTCAAAACTAAACTTAAGTAATTGACTGAATGTACTTACGTAATTACTTTCCACCACTGGACAATTGTTTGTTCTTTGTGAAAAACCAGGTGGTCTGCATAGAAACCTACAGCCTAAAACAACTCATGATCACCTGTGCTAGATACAGTATCACCATATTTCAAGAAGTCAAAATCACAAATCACTACAACTACAGCCTATATAATGCTACAGCCTTTAAAGTTAAGGCAGTTAAATGTTTTTCTAACATTAAATATAGGTTTTAAAAATGATGTACTTGGCTGCTCTGCAAATATATCTAAGCAGCGTGTTAACAGATTTTCCAGGGTGCTTACATGAAGATATGGTCATGTAAAATCATATTTCTCACATAACATGCAGCTTGTGATGATATCTTAGAGATTGTATTACAGCTTGGTTTAGTAAATGTGTTTAATGTGTATATAAATATGTAATGTTATAAATCCATGTAGGCTATGTAACACCTATACCAGGTATATAACACTTGAATAAAAACATAAATTAATTCATGAATACAGTCAATAACCAAAATCTTGAACATATGGCCGTATGCGTGAAGTAACTTTGGCTATCTAAGAAGTAAAGCAGGTATGTGCCATGTCTGTCTGCTATAAGTGAATATTTTACAAGATTATTAACACAAGGCTTATAAACTTGCTTTCAAGCAACCTAACAAGGAAGGCTACAAACCTCTGAAGGTTTAAGATGAACCGAGGAGTATTGAAAAGGAGAGTTGAGCAAAGTTGAAATGTGGAATATCGGGTTCCACCTGAAAAAAGGCGGGTGAACCCCTACAAACCAGTACCGAGACCCGTGCTAATGAAGGGATTACATAAAACAGGAAGGGGGTAACTGGTCAGCCACATTGTTCCCTTTCAACTACCCCTCCTAGCCCTTCCCACTTTGCTGTGTGTGACAGCTATATAACCAAGGAGACCAGGAGATGGTTTCAGCTGCAGATCAACTCCAGTAATCTACCTACCTACCTGATCCAGATACAGACCTTCCAGCATGTCGCTCAGCAGCACATCCAACGGCCAGAGGACCATGAGTGTTTACGGTGGAGCACAAGACCTTTGCACCCGCATCTCCTCATCTCAGCAGAGCTATGGCCAGAGGACCATGAGTGTTTATGGTGGAGCAGGCGGCCGTGGCACCCGCATCTCCTCATCCCAGCAGAGCTATGGAGCATCCTCTGGAGGCTTCAACATGTCTGATGGCCTGGACCTCCACGTCGGGGCCAACGAGAAGGCCACCATGCAGAACCTGAACAATCGTCTGGGTTCCTACCTGGAGAAGGTACACATCCTGGAGACGGAGAACAACAAGTTGGACATGCAGATCAGAGAGTGGTACCAGAGCAGAACTGTCGTCTGCCACGACTACACCAAATACTTCACCATCATTGACAACCTGAAGGACAAGGTGAGAGGAAGTAGACAGATATGTGTGTGTGTTTCTGTGTTTTCCGTTATCTTCCTCTTCTCATCTTTTACTGTGGGTGTGTGGTGGTTGTTAGGTATCTGTTGGTATGTACAGTATACTGTATGTGGGGTTACGACAGTTAGAGACATAGGAAACCCATCGTTGGCGTAGCGTAGAAGTAGGCCATCTAATCAGCAAGCACATAACAGAACGCAGTACAGTCAACATTTTAATACCGGATTAATTCCAATGGTGTGTCACATCGTTATTTAAATAGTTGTATGAATTAATTTTTTTTGATGCATGAGAAAATTTAAGTTACATGATTTATGTACTGTTATCATCCAACTCTTTGAGAATCACATTTTTAAAGGATCCTTTTCTCAAAAATAGTAGAAATTGAATAACAACCATTTATCTAAATCAGTACAGCAGGTATTTTTTTTATTTTAGATACTGGTTGGTAAAACTGCATGAAACATGATCTTGGTTGTACATTTTCTGTCTTGTTTGGTTCACCTCCTCAGATTTGTATCGCCTATAAACTTAATTCCAAGGCAGTCCTGGGCATTGACAATGCAAAACTGGCTGCTGACGATTTCCAAATGAAGTGAGTGTATCCCCCTGCCCCACACGACGATGCTATAAGTGAAACTTTACATGCACATTGAAGCGTTAAGTCATGACTCACTGACAACTTCTAATCTCAACAACCCAATAAACCCTTCTGTGTGCCCCCCTCAGGTATGAGAACGAGCTGGCCATGAGGATGGCTGTGGAGGCAGACATCTCTGGACTGAAGAGGATTTATGATGAGATGAACCTGGCCAAAATGGACCTGGAGAATCAGTGTGAGACCCTAAAGGAAGAGCTCATCATGCTCAAGAGGAACCACGAAGAGGTGATTGTGTTTAGATGAGGAAGTAGTGGTGCACCCATTGCAATTACCTCAAAGTTTGTTGATGGCATTTTAAGTTATTACACTTGCTGACTGAGGCATTGTCCTTGTCCCCTACAGGAGTTGGCTCTTCTGAGGAGTCAGATGGGAGGCCAGGTCAATGTAGCCATGGATGCTTCTCCCTCCACAGACCTGAACCAGGTTATCTCAGAGATCAGGGAACACTACGAGAGTGTGATCAGCAAGAACCGCAAGGAACTCGAGGCATGGTACCAGAAAAAGGTGAGAAGCTACAAATGCTTATGATACACTTTGGAGACCTTCAATATAGTTAGATTGAGCTTATTTGGCTTGACAGTATTTACATGCTTATTTGGCTTGACAGTATGTCAATTGTGTACTATAATTGTTGAGTAAATCTATGAACATTGTTTTTCTGATCTGCCCAGATTACAGTAGTGGAGCAGGAAGTGAATTCACACACAGAGATTCTGGTCACATTCAGCACAAAGGTTAAGGACCTGAAGAGCACCCTCCAGAGGCTTCAAATTGAACGGCAGTCCCATTTGAGCATGGTATGTCAACAAAGACGTGTGATGGTACCCCACATATTAACAACACTGTAACATCAGATGTTTAAAGAAATAGTTTGACATTTTGGGAAACACTATTATATTCTTTTGTTGTCTCATATCTGTTAAATATAAAGCTACAACGCTACAGCCAGCAGCCTAGCTTAGCTTCACAGTGAGCATAAAAATTAACTTCCAAAACTTGAAATGCCACTAAACAAAGAAGATAATATGAATATGTACAATTTTTGGGCTTCAAAGAAGCTAGTTGGCAGATTGTGTTACCGTTACCCTAAGCCAGGCTAGCTGTTTCACAGATTCCATTCCTTATGCTAAGCTATAAGCTAACCAGCTGCAGAGTCATGTCTAGCTGACATGTGAGTGGCTTCAATATTCTCATCTAGTGCGGCAAGAAAGTGTATAAGGGTAATTCCGAAGTGTGCAGAACCACATGATGCTAGTAAACATTTGTTTTACACTTTCAACATTTTTACTTGCATCACGTAACTTCTCTAACTTTTAATCACTGTCTGCCTATTTGCCTAATTTCTTCCTCTGACCACAACAGAAAGCATCTCTGGAGGGCACCTTGTCAGAGAATCAGACGCGCTACGCTGCACAGCTAACAAGCCTCCAGAACATGGTCACAAGCCTGGAGGCTCAGCTGTCCCAGCTCCACGCTAACATCACCAGCAACAAGCAGGAGTACGACATTCTGCTGGACCTCAAGACCCGGCTGGAGCTGGAGATCGCTGAGTACAGGAGGTTGCTTGATGGGGAGGATGACAGGTGAGACCTGGTGAAAAGAGAGAAACACTTACTGGACAGGGCAATTACAGAGAAATAATATTTACTCCTACTCCTTACTGTGGATATATTTTAGACTAATGTTTTCTTCTTTCTTTTTCTCTTTTAATGCCAGTTCAAGACAAGGTGAGCATTTTTTCACATGCATATCATTCACATTTTTTTCACTAAAACGTGTTTGTTTTAGCTGGATTTAAGATATATTCTCATTATTGTTGCATCTTTTTGTTTTCCTCAGTGGTCAAAAAGGTCATCACAGTGGTGGAGACAGTTGTGGATGGAAGGGTGGTCGAGAGCAGCAAGACCGTTGATGTGGACATCGATGAGATTAAGGGATAAATTGGAAGAAATAACAAAAATCAATAAAGATCATGCAGTTGAATTAAACGTTTTTGTGTCTTTTTATATTGTATAATGAACAGAATACTCTAACATTTCTAAGTAAATATCAGATACAGATGCTGATGATTAAAACGTACTCTTCCATGTATTCACAAAGCCGCACAAATGTGTATTCATGTTTTTTGTTAACAATGAATCAAGTACATGTGAAAAGGTGTCGTACGTACAGTATTTCAAAACAATAGAGTTAACACCCAAATCTTTAATTCAAATATTTGAGGGGCAATTTTTTAAACCTTTTTTAGCTTATTGTTTTACGGCACATTTTGCCTACTGAATGGTTTCATTTCACAGCTCTCAACAAACAAGTTTTAATAGCAAACACAAGATTAGCCACAAGCTGTTTAAGAACATCTATCTAAGATCCCAAGGATTTCTTTAAGGTCAATGAAGACCAAACCAGACCCACAGGCCAATTGTGGACTACATAATAAAAATATATTTGAACTACAAATCTTGCAATGGGAACACTCCTGTTGCAATGTCAAATTGGGTCAAAGGTGTATATTTGGGGGGGGGGGCTTCCCTACTTCATGCCCCCCTACTCCGGGAGCTTGGACCACACACTTTTTAAAACTTAACCATTTTGTTTTAAACTTAAATTAGTTTAAACTTTAAATTTGTGGATGTGGCTGGTGTGATCCCATCTCAAGAATAAGTTACTCTATCAGGATTTTTTAAACCGTGTAATAATAAATAAATAAACAAATAATTAGAGAACCTAGAAAAGCAAAACTTTCGTTGGAATACCACCATTTGTGTTCAATTTCATAAAATACTGTACATAAATGCTCAGCCCCTTTGTGACATTGGTTGATGCAGCTTTAATCTGTGTAATGAGGCACTGGTTCCTGTCTCAGCATGCATTGGTAAAAGTGAATGAAACTCCCTTGAGTTGTAAAGTCTAATCCAACACCAGGAGAATTGACTTTATGCGTACATGAAAACGTGCACAAGGACTTCTGGAGCAAGAAAATTCAAACCCAGGACTCTATTGTGAGGCATTAAGGCTACATTTTACATTGCATTTATTGGCACTTTTAATAGTGTGTTTTCAAATGGTTTTGAATCTGGATTTATTGGAGCATGAATGCTGTCTACTTCAGAGCTGTATGACTGTACGCCTGTGTTGCTGAACACTGTTTGGCTTCTAAGGCTGAACTCACTAGTATCTCGGACAAAAATGTTGAACAAAGGGGAAAAAACTTACTCTTCGCTCATATTACCCCAACAACCCTCAGGATATTAGCCACTTTATATTATATCAAAGCCTTGATTGTTCTACTATTTTATATCCAGCTAATAATGTGGCTCACCCTTAAAGTTTTTACGGTTTCATTCAGCAGGTTTTACACAAATATCTTTAAAATAATGATATCTCAGACCTACCAAATACCCTTTGCAACTCTTGTCAGGATGAAGATAAACATTTTTCTTATGTAAAAACCTATGGTTCATCTAAAAACCATGCCACTATCAGGACAGTTTTAGGAATTGAAACACAAATAAGTCAAAACAGGACAAAATAGTAGTCAGCAAACTGGCAGCCTTTTATTACATTCACGTGTGTATGTGAAGGAAGTATTGGATTAATTGGTTCTTGTGGTCCTCAGGTTTGCCCCTTGTGTTGCGTTTGCTGCATGAGACAGATTAGGAAGTGGAGGAGGAAACCACCTTGCCATCTCTCAGTTCCTGTGTGACCACTATCACCTTGCTAGAGGATTTCCCTTGAGGTACGAAACTGTGGAGGGGTACAATCACAGTACTTGCATTAAACATCAGTACAATGCTTCATCTTACAGGTTAAGAGTATGAGTTTGTCTTGAAAGGACAGAATTGTTCTTTGCAGATAAATTACCTGCCCTCTCCGTCCAACAGCCTCTTGTATTCTGCGATCTCCATCTCCAGCCTTGTCTTGATGTCGAGCAGCATTTTGTATTCTTGGCCCTGGCGTTCCATGTCAGAACGCAGGTGCATCAGTTGTTCTTCCAGGGATGTCACCTGCCTCTGGAGGCCTTGGAGCTGCATGGAATACCGTGACTCTGTCTCAGCTAAAGTGCCTTCCAGGGACGATTTCTAGAGGAGGATGGCGACGAGAAGAGGGATGAAGAAGAGAAGGAGTGAGTTAATTGAAGAAAAAAAACTTTGGGTGCATCAAATTGTATACAAGATTTGCCGAAGATCATCAGCATTTACCATGCTAAGTTGGGACTGTAGCTCGATCTCCAGGCCTTGCAGGGTGCGTCGGATTTCGTTGATTTCTGACTTTGACGATTGGAGAGTTTCTGTGCTGACTGCCACTTCCTTGTTTAGTGACTCTGACTGCAGTAGACATGGGAGAACATCAGTGTCACGTGTAACTACATATGTTACATATATATAGGAGTCTAAATAGGCAATGACAAATTACTTATTTAATTAATAATCATCACAGGATTTGGGTCCAGTCTTACCTTTGCTTGGAACCAAGCTTCAAGTTCTTTCTGGTTCTTGTTAGCCACACTCTCATACTGTTCACGTATTTCAGCCATGATGCTGCTCAGGTCTGGCTGCTTTTTTGCATCCACCTCTACGTTGATCTGTCCACTCATCTGAGTTCTCATGGATGCCAATTCCTGGTAAATAAGAGGAGTTTAGTAAAAGGTTTATATTTACTGACTTGAGGAAAATTAGTTCTGCTTCGAGACAGCACATTGAAATCAAATCCACTCAGATGACTGTTATGCATTTTCTACACACCTCCGCGTGGTTCTTTTTGAGGTAAATCAGCTCTTCCTTGAGGCCTTCTATCTGCATCTCCAGGTCTGATCTGGCCAGTGTCAGCTCATCCAACAGTCTCTTTAGACCGGCGATATCTGCCTCCACTGATTGACGCATTGCTAGCTCATTCTCATACCTGTGAGGCAGCAAGAGATCAGACATTTGCACCTCAACATCCACATCATTTACACATATTACATGTATTGCTCCAGAGTAATTTCAGTTTTTACTATGTTGACACCTTCTATCTCTCATCCTTTTACTTACTTGGTTCTGAAGTCATCTGCTGCCAGTTTTGCATTGTCAATAGACAGATAGATGCCTCCATTGTTCCGAGTAGCATCCTGGATCTGTGTGATGAAGCATGGTTTCAGTTAGTACATTTCTTTCATCTAACTCTCTCCAGCTGTAAAGAAACTCTGTAAACATCAAGTATGTTGTGAACAACACTTCACAAAAGCATTGCATGTAACACAAGGATAGTATTGTTGCACATTGCTACTCTGAGTTAGTTAAAGTTCCAATGCATCATTTCTAACATGTTCATCTGATAGTTACATTGTTTGGTAAACTACAGAGAGAAATGTATCTTATTCAGAAATCAGAAGCCATGCAACATTCAGTACCTTTCCTTGCAGGTCAGCAATGGTGGCCTCAAATCGTGAGTAGTCACGGGCAGCAGGGGAGGACTTACTCTCCAGGAACTGACGGATCTTGAGCTCCAGCTCAGCGTTGGCCTTCTCCAGGTTGCGCACCTTCTCCAGGTAGGAGCCCAGACGGTCGTTCAGGTTCTGCATGGTGGCCTTCTCGTTGGCCCCAACATGGATGTCCATGCCAGCCCCTCCGCCGAAGCCTCCACCTCCGCCTGCACCTCCAGCCGCTCCCAAGCCAAAAGTAAAACCTCCACCTCCACTTCCACCTCCACCTCCTCCCATGCTATAACTGCTAACTGATCTACTGCCATAGGAGGGAACAGAGATTTTTGCTCCTGAGCCACCTGCACCACCATACACGCTGGAACTATAAGACTTTCGCACCGAGCCACCATAGCCACCACCTTGACCTGCACCTCCAAAGGAGGAATAAGACATGCGTGATGACATTTTGAAGTGAAGACTGCTCAGGAGATCTGCCTTGGAGAGAATGAGATGGACTGAGATGCGTAGCTCTGCCTCCGTCCCCTTTTATCCTGCTGCTGCTACTGCCTCTGGTGCAGAAGGGGGCGGGCAGGACTGAAGGGAGGAGCAACACCTAAAATGGTTGGTCTGCTCCACCCATCACACACACCCTTAAGTTGTATTTTGTGTAATGATCACAAAGATAAAGAGGGATTTAACTTTTACTGAAATCTATATCACAACTGCAAATCTCATACAACGGCTTCATTATTCCATTCAACCTTTTATTCCCATGCGTCATATGAATGTGCATGAAGACGCGTTGTCCATGTGAACCTATATCTTTTGTTTCCTCAAAGCATACTGCCTATTGTGAAACAGCCCCGCCTGTCATTGTCAGAGTCAATTTTATTATTCAGTCAAATCTGGCAGATTTTCAACCTCAGGTGATGTGTTTTTATTGAATGTCGTGCCAATGAAATTGAGCAAGACTGCCATACCATGCTGGCCAAAGTTTTGTTACCAAGGCAACAAGCATTGCAAACACTGTAAAATGGATAAGTACATGATTGATATATTTTTTTACTGAACTTCTCATACATTCTTTGTCCTTTTGCTCTCTGTTATCATGCATTGAAATCACTTTTTATATATCAATTAATTTGTTAATTACAGTTTTAGTTATTTTTCAAAAATTGAACCTGACAATTTTATACACTCTCTTTTGTTTCCTTCACTTCTAGCCTGCAGGGTTGCCAGTAAGAAGCATTCTTTGTAGGCATGATGTCAGTCCGTATGTCAGTCGATACCTGTCCTTGTTTAAACTGCACAGAAAACTGTTGGAAAGCTCACCCCAGATATGCCTGCGTGTTCTTTGTTTTTCTTGGCATCGTACTTTGGCCTGTGCATCATGCCAAAACAGGAACAAGCCCTTGCTTGTTTGCTTCTTTTCTTGCCATCACAATATTTCTTTCAAGTATTTGCAGGCAATTAAACATTTCCTTGTTGTTTGATTATAAAATTAACGGATGTATTATTTTGAACATTTAACTTCTGGTTATATCTAACAAAGAGTGGTTTTACTTCAAACAAATTACTATTGCTGACTGTGCACATCGACAGTCTGAAGTAATACAGACCAGATGTTTCTTTTCACTGCTGCTTTCCATTTTAAGGTTGCAAACTCATCTCATGTGTGTGCTAAATAAATAATGTCCAAAATAGAAGAGATATTGGAAATTGAAGACTGAACTCCAGCAATATATGAGTGATAATATTTTTCTCTGTCTGGAGATAACAGTTTCATGCCAATGCACCAGCTTCTTGTGTGTGTGCACACTGTAATGTATAGCTCTGAACAGATCAGTTGCACTTCATTAAGGGTTTCACTGGTCCATTCACAGATGCCCACACTCTTTCTTTTTAGATTCCTTTTAGTTTGCCTGCATGTGGTGTACACATTGTTAGGTCTGTGCAATAAGACATCCCTGTGATAGAATAACATGAGGGTGTGGCACCAGAGAGGTTCAAATAGAGCATATTGTTACATTATTCTGGCTGAGTTAGTTTATGTAAAGTTGGTGTTAGGATAACAAAAGCAATTGCCAATGGCATGTTAATGTGTAACACTGTGAAAAACATGCTTCACTGTGATAAATGAGCAAAAGACTGAATTAATCTGTTTTCTGTAGATTGACAAAAATTGTGAGAACAGATCACACTTTGTAAAATATAATGCTAATGCCCTAACCCTAGCACATATTGACAGACATTGCACAACTTGCAAATAGCACTTTAGTTAAACAAGCAAAATATAAATATGCAAATAAATAAGACATTTAGCTTTCTTGACATTTTAATAGCAATTTGCATCTGTCAGGCAGCTATCTTTCCTCCAGCGGTAGGCAACAATTGCGTCAGCCCACATGCGGAATCACTGACTATCAGAGAAATCTCACTGCTCTGCAGGTCACAGGCGGTTCAGTTGGAGAATTTGACTTGGGGTGGGGATATGGTTGAGTTGCAAATCTTCAAATTTAAAAAAAGAAATGTGAAAAATATCTGATTGTCATCGTTTCATTACAGGTCCCGCAATACACATCTTTTTTCAGTGAAATGTGAAATCAACCGTGCTTATAAAATGATCAAAGCAATATTAAATTGTAACAGATCTAGTGTGTGTGAGTGTGTGTGTGTGTGTGTGTGTGTGTGTGTGTGTGTGTGTGTGTGATCCCAACTTCTACAATCTATTCACTGATTTTACAAGTCTTTAGTCTTTAAATGCAGTTTAGTGTGTAGTGTTAAGAAGGTTTGTAAACTTAATTGAATAATTATTGCACTTACTTACTCAGTTAGAAAAAATGCATTTTATCTTGTACTGCAAATGAACGACATTAATTCCTTTGAAAAACCAAACAGAAAATTCTAATTAATTTGTCTGGCAGTAGTGATCTAGAGGGAAAGAGAAGTGGGCTTGTGACCAGAAGATTACCCACACTGCTCGAGGTGATTTTGAGCAAAGCACTCCCTGCTGCTCAGAAGCTGCTCGGTAGCCTCCAGTTAGTTAAGACTGTGCTTGGACAGTACGGAGAGCTGAAGACCCTGCATCCCACCTGGGGCTCTATAAAGACACTGGCCCAAAACAGACAAGAGTGGAAAAGTTTTTGCCCTACATGCCAACAGGCATAGTGGGCATTAGGTAAGTAAGTTGGACAGTACTAAGTGTGAAGCAGGCCATTGTTGCTGAAACGTTTTCATTCAGTCTGCATTAGTATTGAGATTCTCTTGTTCAAAGATTTATTAGATAAAACACAAGCGTTAGAGCCTTTATGTATTGTTTTAACACTAATATCTTTGTATACTGTCTTAATATGCTTTCTTGGTGTTATCAAGCTAAATTTGATAGGTAGACAAAAAACTAAATGTTTGATTGTAGTATAATGTTTCGCAACAAATATACTCTGCATCACACTCTGCCCTGATTAAAAACGGCAGAGTGTTTATGTGAGCTGAGTGATTTATGGTGATGGTATGTGTTGTTAACAGGGCAAGATGTAACTGCGGTTCTTGTGTGTGAAACAGTATGAATGAGGTATGCATGCTTTTTTTTGAGATACGTATTCCTGCATACTGGTGTATTCTCCATTCACTGAAAGGGATTTTCAGCTTTTTAGCAGATATGATTAAAGCATATTCAAAACTCTCTGAAAACTTTTGCTGTGCTCTGTATCTGGTGACAATCTGCTATGTCATACACATGACTTGTGTGGGAGTTGTAATTGCACTTCATCCTGCACGGCCTTTTCCAAAAAGACAAATCAATCAAGTTTTTTTGACACATTTACTGTGTCACATACCCCATTCCCTTTTCATGGGAACGGAAATGACTTCTCAGAATGCAAAAGCCCCATTAAAGTCTTAGTACGAAGTGTCCCGCTGACACATACAACTGTAGCTTGTGGTGTACACTGTAACACTATGCCCAAAATGTGCTGTGACATGAAAACAAGCCCCGAATGCTTTTACCTGGGTGTGTGCCACGCATGAGCCAACACAAAACAATAACTCCCTTTCTATCTCAAAAGGGAGTGAGGTGACTCACCACAGCATCATGTGTTTTTTTAACAATGCTCGTCTGCCTTTGTGTTTACGCTATTTCAGGCTCAGACTGGTTTCTGTTGGATCTTGCGATGTCCTGCTGGTATGAACCGCACCTTTCACAGCAGTAATCTATGCAAAACTTTGGATGTTCAGATGTACTAAGGGATTTGGAAATTTACAAGAGAATTCTTGACTCAGAACTGAGCAGAATCATGTTTTCTGTCATTAATAAATATACTAATAACCAATACATTCATTATCTCCTTGATACTATGAGTCACCTTCACTTAACTGAATGAAGAGACCATGTGCACAACATTAAGCACTTAATTGTTTGTGTTTTGGCTATAATGATGATAAATGCAGTCAGCTGAGGGAAATCTTCTACTAATGTGATGCAGACCACCATGAAGTAACACGACCTAGCGTCTTTTGTGTTTTTCTGTAAATCAACAATCCACAGAGTTGATACAACCTTAAAGCGCACAGTGTTGTCACCCCTCTACAATAGCAGCTGATGAATGCATTCATGGAGATTGTGTGTAGGCTACTGTCTACATCTGTATGTGGTTATGTGTTGCTATGTGTATATCTGTAGGTTCCTATGAACTGGCCGTGAAAACAAATAACCCCTTAGGGATAGTAAATCTAAATCTAATGTGCAGGGAAGTTTCTCACCCTGTATGACAACTTTTTTACTTTTACAATGAGGCATGAAGTTTAACACCAGGAGGATAAATTACAACGTTAGGATTTCAATTTAAACCGGGACCTTTCTGTGTGTAGGTTTGGTGCAAGTTGCAAGGGTCCAGTAACAGTGCACAATGTGTGTTTTTTTATTTCCATGTCTTGTCTAGTTGTGCACAATCATTTTAATTGTAAGGTCTAGACAGTGAGGCATATTAATCTGATCCACTTTGCCTAAACTTGATATTGCCCTGCCGCACAGAACTGCAGAAACCACAAGGTAATGACATTTAATAGCACCGTTGATAAATAGCAATAATGTGTTAAAAGAGTGCTGCACAAAAGCAGTGAAAGGAAGGAAATCTTTAAAGCTGAGTCATTCTGACCAAGGGATTAACTCTTTAGGCGGCTGACTCACCGATGAACTCCACCCAAATGAAGAAACTTAGGTGAGTTGTAAACCTCCCAGAACCAAATCTACACTTCAAAAAAGGTTTTCCTCTCTGCATGTTACTGTGAAAATCATATGTTGTATCACACATGATTATTACCCCACAACATACAACATGGCATCAATATTGTGCCTTGATTTTGTGCTATTTGTAGATTATTGTGTATTGTCCTTTGACTAGAATAATTGTGTTTCTTAATGTGTCTTGTGCAGCAACAATCTGTTTCCACTCAAGCAAAATCCAATCTACAAATGTGGACTTAATCCACAAAGGACTTAACTTTCATAGAGAAAGAGAAGGGTGACGCCTAGTGGGCGTTAGTGAAATTAAAAAAGAAACATATCCCCTTAAAAACAATGTCAGATGTTGCTTTATTTCGGTGAATGGTTGTGATTATGGGCAAAGTATCTGCACAGGGAAAATACAGGAGGCCCCAAGCTTGAGCTTCAGACAACAACAACGTTATTGAGTTTTTTTGCTAAAGAAAACCCCATGTTCAAATTATAATCCACCTTTTTGGATTGTAATACACATTTGTGATCAAGAATACACATGCTTTCTGGTGTTTCTATTCATATTTTGGTCTCACACATCTATCAGGGCAAAATAATCACTTGCCGCAACCTTGCCATATATCATTGTATTTAAAAGAAAAGAAAGAAAATCCCAAAGTAACCTACTTAAAACCCTTAAGTGCTTTTTATATGTGATTTGTTTGGGAACTATCTTGGTATACATGAAGTAACAAAAGTAAATTAAGAAAATGGAGATGATGATGATAACGCATGTGAATTAAAAAAAGAAGCAGTAAAAGTGCATGTAAATTGAAAACTTTAAAGGGAATTAATTTAAAGCTGATTTGATTAAAACGGTCATGAACGGAGCCATGTTTCATCATTTTCCCATCTTACATTCATCATTCATCATTCACAACATGAACAGAATGAAACAGTGTTTCTCTGATAATCAGCTGCCAATCAAGTTTATCAAATCAATTGACAATGTGTCACTTTTTTCAATTACTGTACGTTATTTTCACTTTTATTGAGGCCAATTTCCTTAAATGGTAACTGGTAATTTTGTGTTGTGAAAGATGAATGATGAATGTAATACAGGGCAAAGTATGAACCATGGCTCTGTTCTCAATATATCACGGCTGATTGAATCAAATCACTTTTAATAATTGATCACTCACATTTTTTTATTCACTTGCATTTTCCTCCATTATTACTAATTCATTTAGTTTTTTCCCCCTCATAGGTATAGGGCCAATTTAAATTACTTAAGTTAAACGTTGACTTAGTAAAGTATTCATTAAGCAGGTATTATATGATTTAGCTAGTAAATAAAGAAAGAAATTTAACTTTAGCGTCAGCAGAGGTGTTACTGAATTTCCTGCACTTGGGTATCAACACTGGAGGACACCACCTTCCCATCAATAATCTCCTCCACGATGGTCTTCACTCTCCTCTCGATGTGGGGTTTATGCTCTGCAGAGGTCGACAACAAACACCATGTGTGCAATGAGCCAATAGTCAATGATATTGTTACAAGATGAGAAACGTTGCTTTTGTGAATGATTGGGATTCTTACCTTCTACTTGCACTTCCACAACCTTGCTGATGACCACAGCCCTATAGAGAGAGGGAACATTATTTTAAAACACTAGCAGCATATGGTGCCTGTTCAAAATGTTCCTGTTTGGAACGGCCCGATTGTCCGGCTTGTGGTGTGGCTTCTCGCAGCTTTCTCCAGAACCATTGTGCCCCAAAATCAGTTACAAAAGGACCCCAACACACCTGATATTCCACTCCACTATAGAGCCAACTACTGCCTTACTGTGTACTTCTAATTCAGAGGAAAACATTGTACTCTATTTACCTGACAGAGGAACATGCAGATTCAGATTTTACCAACAAAATATCACAATTAAAATGTGGAGTAATAATAGCCAAATTATGAAGGATAGACATGCCTTTTCATTGAGTTTCCTCTTAGCAAAATACTCTGAGTGAATTTAAGCTGGGCTTTTAATGTGAAGGGCATAGTCTATAGTCTATAGACAGAGAAGAGCCAGTGTTATTTTTCTCAACATATTTTCCCCAACCTTAATTGTTGAGCCTTTTAGTTTAATTAAAAATGTATTTATATCCAATATCCAATGTCCAAACTGCTCCAAATTTCAAACCCTAATTTCATTGGGTACCCAGAAAACCAAGTAGATTGGATGAACGGTTCATGAGATATTTCAAAGACAAAGACACACACACATACACAAACACACACACACACACACACACGCATACAGAGATTTCCCCATTTATTAGATACATGTTGTATTTCTGTAGCTAATGTCCTGCTGACTGCAGGAAATGACTGCTCATTTCTTTAAATTTCTTATGCTGCACTGTAACTTTTATTCTTGTGTTTTATGTGTCCTAATGTTTCTATTTAGTTTTTAACTGTCTATTCATGTGTTTTATCGGTTTTTAATGCTTATGATTTTTAACTGTTTGTACTTGTGTTTTATCTGTTTAACTGATTTTATGTAAAGCACTTTGAATTGCCCTGTTGCTGAAATGTGCTATACAAACAAAGCTGCCTTGCCTTGCTATGCTGCTTTCACTTTAAAGAAATTAAACACTCACTGTTTTTGTTCATAGCTCTCCCCCTCCAGCAGCCTCCTGTACTCAGCGATCTCCAGTTCCAGCCTCATCTTGATGTCCAGCAGCAGGTTGTAATCGGCTTGCTGCTGCTCCAGAGAGACTCTCAGCTGCTGCAGCTCTACCTCCAGCGTGTTGATGGTTAGCTGCTGCTGGCTGAGCTGCATGCTGTATCGACTGTTCACTTCTTCCTTATTCTGCTGCAAGCACTGAATCTGCAGGACAGACGGGAAAAACTATTAAAAAGAATTGCACTGACAGGAAATGATAAAGTTATAGCTTCATGATGTATCTGCACAATACTAAATTAAATAATTGCTCAAACAAATACATGCACAGTGAGAGAGTGCAATTGCGTTCAGTCAGTCCATCTGTGGCCTACCTCTTTGAGGAGGCTTTCCCGATTTATCTCCACAGTCTGGAGGGTCTTCTTCAGCTCTGACAGCTGGGTGGAAAATGTCTTCACCTCTGTTGTACATGTTGTGATTTGAGTATTGAGAAGTTCCACCTTGTTTTACACACACACACACACACACACACATACAATAAATATCATCACATTCCCATATGTAAATCTTTTTATCGTCATTGTTTTTACATTTTCAGGCCCATTGTTCTCCCACCTCACCTTAGATTGGAACCATTTCTCGAGCTCTTGCTTGTTCTTCACCACCATAGCTTCATACTGCTCCCTTATCTCTTGCAGGACCAACGTCAGATCAACAGACTGTTTGCTGTCCACCTCTACGTTGACCATGCCAGCCTGCTGGACATTCAGCAGGCGCTTCTCCTGCAACATGGACACATTTTTATCTTATACAGGTGTGTAAGTCATGCATGCCACCACACCAACAGATGGCACCATTGTACTTAGAAACAGAGCAGAAAGCGCGCCATCCTGCTTTTTTTTTTTTTACAATAGGAGACTTTTCTCTGACTGTTTTTTTCTCACTTCCTCATGGGCGGTCTTCATGTAGACCAGCTCCTCTTTTAGACCTTCCAGCTGCATCTCCAGGTCAGTGATGCCGAGAGTCAGGCTGTCTCGGACTCCTCGGAGACGTAACACGTCGGCCTCCACCATCGTGTGCATGTTCAGCTCCGTCTCATACCTACAGAAGGAAGATAATTGAATGAGAAAAAAACACCTAGGCTACATCCTAATTCTCTATGCTGTTCCAGTAGATGTACGTGTTATTCCAAACCATATTTTTAAACTGTTTTAAATGACAGACTAAAATAACCAAACTGTCTTAAAATTAGTTTAAAACATATAAAAAATTAAATTATTGGAGGCTGCATAATTGACTTCAGCATGATTCAAGGAAGGAGGGTAAACCTACTTTATTTTAAAGTCATCTGCAGCCATTTGCGCATTGTCAATCTGCAGGATGATACGTTGATTTTCTGAGTATTTACTCATGATCTAAAAAGGGAGGGGAAAGGGAGGGAAAAAAATGATGGCTTTTTTTAATCAGACAGACTCATCAGTACATATGCTATTTATATACAGTAGCAGACGCCAAAAAAATACAAATTATATTTCAGAAACGTTATTTTCTACTGTGGGTTTCTAGTTTGAAAGCTAGATAATTAAGTGTTCACGTGTCATACATGCTTTAGCTGTGTTTCTTGTATTATAGAATAGTTTTGTTAGATTTATTTTTTTTAATGTGTCATGATGTGTAACATGTGAGCGGTACCTTAGCTCGGAGTTCAGCGATGGTGGTGAAGTAGTGGGTGTAGTCACTGGAAACAGGAGCTTTCTTCTCATAGAACTCTCTGATCTGCAGCTCCAGCTTCCTGTTGGCGGACTCCAGCGAGCGCACCTTCAGACACAAACACAGCGTGGTCCATCACGCAATGACAGATGACAAATGACAGATGTGTTCATTCATAAAATGCTCTAGTTCTGGCTCGTTACTCCTGAGTGGCGCTTGGATGATAATTTCTTTTTTTCTTGGGTTTATACTGGCCAAATCTATTTCCAACTTAACTAAAACCTTGTGCCATTTATATACTATACATATTTTTACCGTGAACCATCTGATATACGCTCAAATCGTTTACTTTATTCTTTAATTATTTTAAAGTTATGTTGGTATAACTAACAAAATGTATATTAAAGTAGTATTGCAGAGTAGTTATGCAGAAAGCTGCATTGTGTTTTATTACTCACTGATGCATGTATATGTAAGAAGCATTTTAATGTTGTAGCTTAGTCAAGATGGAACTTATTTCAGGTAAAGGTATTAATGGGTTCTTTATTTTACAAAGATTTTTACTTATTATGAGGTTATGGGTTATACTAATCTGCAAAGTCACTCCCAAATAAAGAAAGTAGAGTATAAAGTCCAATACTTGCATTTAGTATAAAGTATTTACTTCACAGTGTTGTAAATAAGTACAGTCAGTACTTAAATACATGTACTTTCTACCAATGCCAACCCAAATTTCTGGAAACCCCTGACCTTTTCCCTAATCTTTATACAATTAAATTAACTTACCATAACTGTCTTGATCCATATAAGTTAACACAACCGTCTTACTGTATATTTATTCAGATTTGAATATTCTAAAGTTTATCTGAAGCTAATATGAGGGTAGAAAAATGTCTAATTCAAACTGCTGAAGCCTCATATTAATTTCCGATACACTGAAATAAAATATGATAATAATATACACGTGCATAAAGGATGTTTGCACAGAACAAAAGCTGTGTTTCCCCCCCCCCCCCACATCACTTACATTGAAAGTGCATTAAGAAGGAATGTGTTAAAGGCCAGTGTGAACAAGAGGCATTATTACTTGCTTTAAGACAAGCCATTGTGAACAAAACCTTCAGAGTTTACCCTTTGTGGGTATGCGTGAGTCCCTGCACATGCAGGAAAGTATTGAATGTGTGTATGTGTTAGGACAGGTTATATAGTGTGTTGTGTGTTCATCAGGCATATTGTTATGAGGAGTAAATTGAGCCACTGCCAATCAAAAATCATTTGTGTAAATAATGGAGTAAGAAAAAGTCAAAGGAATGTAAAGCATTGGGAAGTGATCATCATCATTGATATCTGGGAATGATATCGGGAAATGATGGTGGATACTTCAACAGATGACAAGTTAATTGCAGCATTTATTCAAACAGTGAACAAACTTTCATGACAAGAGAGCCGCCTGTTCTACACACAAATATGTCTGTATAGGAGTGACTCCTGAACATCAGAATAACAGATTTTTTATATTCTTCTTGCCCTCACACATTTCAATCCATCTATTTCTGTGGGATAGTTATCTTCAATCTACTCCTTATATGGAAGACACTTCTAAATAGATTCACACATTTCAATCTATTCTGAACTGTGGGACAGGGTCACCTCAAAACTAACCCTTATGTGGAAGACCAGAATAGAATTAGAAATACATTTGAAAACCTGCATGCTTAAATATTAAAACTATCACTCATCATCATCATTATCATCATCATCATCACGGCTTACCTTGTCCAGGTAGGATGACAGGCGGTCATTGAGGTTCTGCATGGTCACCTTCTCGTTGTTGATCACTGCAGTCTCGCCGTACGAGGACAGCGACCCGGAGGAGGAGAAGGCTGACTGGGAGATGCGGGTCCCATAACCTCCTGCGCCCCCGTACACGCTGGGCGTGCGCCTCTGCGAGGAACCGGTGGAGATGAGGGTCTGGCCATCTCCAACCAGCTGCACCCCTCTGCTCAGGCGGACAGCGCTGCCACTGGAGATGCTGCGGGCGCTGTAGCTGCTCTGGCGGCTGAAAGAGACCGACATGGTGAGATATGGAGGTGAGCTGACCTGAAGGTGACGAGCTGAGCTGGAGAGTCTCCGAGGAGTGCTTCTGCCTGAGACAAGTGGCCATTTTTATATGAGTGAGAGGGCGAGACTGGCCCCATGCCACAGCAATGTGTGGTATGTTAATAGGCAAAGATGTTTTTTTACTAACCTGTTTATTCAGTGGCATTTGTGACACCCTGTTGAAGACAGGTTGAACATCTGGTTAGGCAGCTTGCTGAATCTGATAACCAGACTGACATTCAGACAGGCATGAAGATAATTGTTTTTCCTTTCCATGTCTGTTATACTGAGGCTGTGGCAGAATGTCTGCACGCAGTGTAAGCAGCCTCTACTGACAGAATTTCTTTAAAGAGACAATATGATGTTTGCAGAAACAGTCTTCCTTTTACAAATAAAAAAGTTGAATTCATAAGCAATACAGCAAAACATTTATTGATTCACTACATTCAGGGGTTGAGTGTTTAGGGCCTTACTTGATGGCTAATGTTAGCTTGAATGAGCAATTAACTTCTGTGCAACTGACATTACTGAGACAATTATCTGACTATTGCTGTGTCTCAATTAACGCACTTCTGTTTTTTAACTTGCTATTTTGAGTGCATAGGTTCAATCTGACAAAGTGTGGCACAATAGAGAGCATTATGACTACCAGGATGCTGCACTCAACTGTCAAAAAGTGGTGTGTGCAACACTCATTATTATAAAACATCCATGGAACAATGGCCACTACTATTGGGGGCAATCCCAGGATTTTTTAAGTGGGGTGGGACAGGGAGGACCAATAAAATACAGCACAGAAACTACGCTTTGAAATTTAGGAAATATTCGATAGGATAGAACAACATAATGTAATTTTTTAACATTCAACATTATTTTACTTGTTTTCATTTTAAACAAATTGTATATCCAAATACAATACACACTTTCTATACTATAAGCTCAGTCTGCCACTTAAAAAAAAATAAATCTAGTGATGCTTCCATGGTATCAGATAGGATAGTCATCATGGAACATTATTAAGTCATGTGACTAGAACTGGGAAAATTGGCAGAACAGGCAGCTAAGTGACAGTACTCTGATCCAATGGAAATCACAGTTGTCAGATTGACAGCCCTCTAGCTGAATGGATGGGGGGGGGCACTAGGGTGGGTCAATCATATTTCGGGGGGCCAATCTCATCTGGTGCCCCACTTCTAGCCCCGCCACTGACTACCAGAACTGGGGGGATGTTCTTCTCCGCTATACAGCCAATCACAAGTGTTAATAGTGTTCCCTTACGGTCTCACCATGGGCTCAGAGATCAAGGATGTATAACAAAACCAAGAAAGTGCAGGCCGTGTGGTTGCACTGGGGGTCAGGGGGCCCTTAGACAGAGCGAGCCCTCCAACAATGTTGAAGACACACTTTGGAAAGACGCACCCTAGAATTAATGTAATTACTGCTATAAATGCAAGGATGACATCAGTCTAGGGCACAAAAAACATTGGATCGACACAATTTATACCAACAATTCAAAACTATTTTTGCCATATAAAGATATGTAATGATGTAATAGTCTACTGTATGCGCGTTGATGTTGTCTAATGTCACATCTCTATTTGATCATGTGACTGCACGATGGCAGCTGGTAGTAACTATTAATAATAATAATAATACATTTTATTTAACAGCGCCTTTCTAACACTCAAGGACGCTTTACAGAGAATAAAAGACAGATACAGGGAACATAAAAGTGTAAGTAGTAATAACAAAACAAATAAAACAAAAAACAAAACAAACAAAACAAACAAACAAAACAAAACAGGAACAGTGTATTTACAGATAAGCGAGCTGGAGGTCGGGTGGGAGTGAGTTCCAGAGCTGGGGAGCAGAGCAGCTGAAGGCTCTGGTCCCCACGGTGATGAGTCGAGCATGGGGGACAGTGAGGTGGATAGAGGAGGAAGATCTGAGGGAGCGGGAGGGGACGGCAATGTGTAGGAGTTCTGTGCACTGGAGCCCATTGTAACTACCTTACGCCTCACCAACAGGAGACGATAAAGAAGTGAGCCAGTGAGAGAAAGAGAGTCTTTATTTTGCTAGTTTTTTGTCTCATTTGATCTGATAAACGGTAAATTCATCAAATTCTGTGACACATTGCTGGTTTCCAAGATCTTGTAGCTGCAATCAGCAGACTTTTATCCATGCATGCATTCTCAATTTGAGAAAAAAAACATTAACCATAAAACAGGAAGTAACAGTAGCTGGAAGGGGGTTTAAATGAGATTAACCCGGAGCACAGCAAAGTTTATGGTGATTAGTGGTTTTATAACATCCACGCTCCCTGCAGCTACCTGTACCTGCACCATCATTGTTGTCTTGATCAAAGAAACCTGTCAAAGGAGTGGCAGAGAAACCAACATGTGTTTTCAACCATCACAAATTGTTTCTTTTTAATTGCTTTCTGTTTAAGTTTGAACATTGAATATATTTAAATACTTTCCAAAGAAGCAAAGGCTGTAGACAAACCAGTTAGTAGTTATATCATTATGGGAAAACTACTTTCTAAACATGATCAGGAACTCAACGCCATAAAACAACACACACAAACACACACATACACACACACACACACACACAATCAAATCACAGTCACACCTTTTTCTTTGGAAGCTTGTCTAACATTTGGCAAAAAAAATCATCTAAATCAGTTGTGGACCGCACCCGTCCGAGGAAAGTGACAGTTAACACTGCACCCCACTATTTGTGGCTTTCACTCACATTCAAATTTAAGTTCAAAGAAGTTTACTTTGAAAAATCACTCTTTTACAATTGACAGAACGGCCAGCTCGTGACGTACTTGATCCAATAGAAATCACAGTTGTCAGATTGACAGCACTACTGCCAACATGGATTGGGGGGGTACTGGGGGGGGGTCATCATATTTGGGTGGGGGGGGGGCAGTGCCATCTGGTGCCCCTCTTCTAGCCTGCCTCTGACTAGCATAGACAGGGGGGATGTTCCTTTCTGCTACACAGCCAATCGCAAGTGTTAATAGTGTTCCCTTATCTCCAACCGCAGGGAAGCTGATCTGGTGGGCTGCCTACAGTGGCGTGATGCAAGACAGCCGTCTCACCATGGGCTCAGAGATCAAGGATGTATAACAAAAACAAGACAGTGCAGGCCGTGTGGTTGCACTGGGGGTCAGGGGGCCCTTAGGCAGAGCGAGCCCTCCAACAATGTTAAAGACACACTTTGGAAAGACGCACCCTAGAATTAATGTAATTACTGCTATAAATGCAAGGATGACATCAGTCTAGGGCACAAAAAACATTGGATCGACACAATTTATACCAACAATTCAAAACTGTGATTTTGGCTGAAAGGCGACAATTTTGCACCCCTGACTTTATTTTTTTTTCTTCATTTTTTCATTTTTTTCATTTATTTTTGCCACATAAAGATATGTAATGATGTAATAGTCTACTGTATGCGTGTTGATGTTGTCTAATGTCACATCTCTATTTGATCATGTGACTGCACGATGGCAGCTGGTAGTAACTATTGTGCACTGGAGCCCATTGTAACTACCTTACGCCTCACCAACAGGAGACGGTAAAGAAGTGAGCCAGTGAGAGAAAGAGAGTCTTTATTTTGCTATTTTTTTGTCTCATTTAATCTGATGAACGGTAAATTCATCAAATTCCGTGACACATTGCTGGTTTCCCATGCAGCATCTTCTATATGAGATAGAACATTAACCATAAAACAGAGTAACATAGCTGAAGGGGTTTAATAGATTAACCCGAGCACAGCAAAGTTTATGGTGATAGTGGTTTTATAACTCCACGCTCCCTGCACTAGCTACCTACCTGCACCATCATTGTTGTCTTGATCAAAGAAACCTGTCAAAGGAGGGCAGAGAACAACCAATGTTTTTCAAACATCACAAATGTTTCTTTTTATTGCTTTCAACCATCACAAATTGTTTCTTTTTAATTGCTTTCTGTTTAAGTTTGAACATTGAATATATTTAAATACTTTCCAAAGAATCAAAGGCTGTAGACAAACCAGTTAGTAGTTATATCATTAAGGGAAAACTACTTTCTAAACATGACCAGGAACTCAACGCCATAAAACAACACACACAAACACACACATACACAC
>NC_045734.1:22792252-22794803 GCF_008692095.1 Etheostoma spectabile | reverse complement strand
ACACAATCATATCACAGTCACACCTTTTTCTTTGGAAGCTTGTCTAACATTTGGCAGAAAAAATCATTTCAATCTGCTGTGGACCGCACCTGTCAGAGGAAAGTGAAAGTTAACGCTTTGCACGCCACTATTTTGTGGCTTTCACTCACATCCAAATTTAAGTTTACTTTGAAAAATCACTCTTTTACAGATACTAGCTCAAATTTGTATAGTATCATCCAAGAGTTTGTTATTCTTGGTTTCATGTGACACATGGATGAATTCAAAACAGTTCAGCAAGTCGTCATTACAGTATTCGGGTTATTATCAATAGTTAATTGTGTATGAGAAACAATGTTTTCATCCCAATCTCAGAAAAAGGCGTATGTTCACTCTACGTATTTCGCTTCTTTTTTACAGCAGTAAATACTTTTTTTCTGTGTATTGAGCACTTTATTGTGGATTACGGGTTTTTTCAAACGCTAAACAACAGTGGTCACAACTAGCCTGACCTCGTCATACTCAGATTCAAGTCCAACCTCGAATGTTGTGGGCTAACCCTAACCCTAACCCTCTCACAAATCAATATTTTTTTTTAAAGGAAAGAGTGAAATTCTGCCACATGAAATTTCTCATTTTACAACACCACTTTTGCAGGTAAACAAGAAGGAATGAAAATCAACCGTTTGCTTCTGTGGATTTTTAGATAATTTTCCTTTGTCTGTAGTAACTGACATTATTACTGAAAAATGAATTCCTGTAATGTTATAATTTACTGTAAGGATGCAATTCTCACCTGTTTGTTTGGTGGGAAATTCACATTGCAGATGCAACTGTAGCGCTTTGCTGATTGGATTGCACCCTCAACCCTTCCTCTCTCACTGAGAGACCATGATTCACCACATGGTTTATAAATTTAGCCCTTGTTTCATCAGAAATTACAGTATAACAAGACACTTTTTTAGACCTGTAGCTGAAATTTCAAATCAGCAGTTAAGTATAGAAAAAATGGAAATCCAAGGCACTCTTCTTCACAATTATTTTAAAAGCCTTTATTTTACTGGCTATTTCATAATAGAAAACTTAATAGGCACAGGGAGTAATTTTCTAACATGAAATAAAGGCTTTTTAAATAATTTTGAAGAAGAGTGCCTTGGATTTCCTTTTTTCTATACTTAATTGAATCACTGACCCCAAAGAGTACCTTCAAACATCTGACTGAACTTCCTGAGCACCCTGGACTTTTTTGTCTTTCAAATCAGCGGTGTTTGAAACGCACCGGCTGAAATCTGTTCTGTTTTGAATGTGTGTGGTTAACAGTTCTGACAGCAGTTTGTCAGCATTTGAACAAAGTGCTGGAAAACCACAGTGTTGTGCATGTTGTGGTTAAAGCCATTGTGTAGACTTTTGAAAACTGTGTTCAACCAATGAAAAACAAGTTTAGTCCACATTAACTGTTGTTGTGCAGACTGTGTGAAGAGTTTTGCACATGTGGCTCCAGCTTTGCCCACTGTCATTTAACAATCGAAAAAAAGAAGAACCAGGATGATTTGAAAGTATTTATAAAACCTTTCTTTATAAATATTGCTGTTACTGTTTTGGGGACATCATCAGGGCCCCAAAAAATGAAAGTTACACCAGAGAGATAAGAAGCTACAGCAACACTGAGGATGAAGAAATTGTGGTCTTAACCATGAACGTATTAACACTCTAAGTAAAAGGCTCATCGTAACCTTCACCAGCCCCACAAGGCTGCATCTTACAACTACAAGAATTCTCTTAGAGGAGCATCTGCGACAATAAACAAAAGGTTACAGAGCATCTACTGCCGCCTGGCCTGATAACGTGGGTGTCTCATTTGGACCCAAGCTGGATCACAGGTCAAAGTCAAGTAACAAGCTGTCGATAGTATGTGGTGTCTGGGACGTTTATCAGATCTTGTAATGGGTGTGTCAGTGTATCAGATTTTAGTGATGGGTGTGTGTGTTTTTCTTGTCCGTCAGTGTGTTAAGAACATAAATGTCAAATGTAAGACCTGGGAGTGTCTTTCCCTTTCAAGGTTGTTGGAAATAATAATAATAATAATAATGATAATAATAATAATAATAATAATAATAATAATAATAATAATAATAATAATAATAATAATAATAATAATAACTTTTATTTATATAGCACCTCTCAAGAAACCCAAGGACAGTTTACACAATAACTGTGTCTAAGCCAAAAGAGGTTATGGGCTGTGGTAAACAGGTGGTGTTTCAGGAGTTTTCAAAAAACGTCCAGGGATGTAGCATTTCGGATATCTGCAGGGAGGTTGTTCAAAAGGGATGGGGCTGCAACACTAAAGGCTCTGTCTCCAAAGGTACAGCGTCTGGTGTGGGTAATGGAGAGCAGGCCAGCGTCTGAGGACCGCAAGTTTCGGGGTGGGGTGTATGGATGGAGGAGGTCGGAGAGGTACTGTGGGGCCAGATGTGGGGGATTTATGCAGGACTGAATTAGGAGCCAGTGAAGGTGGATGAGGGTTGGGGGGATATGCTGCCAGATCTTGGTGTGGGTGAGGACCCTGGTG